>NW_016803028.1:898527-910623 GCF_001698545.2 Rhinopithecus bieti | reverse complement strand
TATATTTTTTATAATTTATAATAATTTTATATAATATGCATATTATATATAAAAACCTTGGTTATTATTCACAATAACCAAGATTTGGAAGCAACTTAAATGTCCATTAACAGACAAATAAAGAATATATGGTCCATACACGCATACTATTCAGCTATAAAAAAGAATCACAGTCTGTCATTTGCAACAACATGGAACTGAAGGTGATTATGTTCAGTGAAACAAGCCAGGCACAAAAAGACAAAGTTTGCATGTTCTCACTTATTTGTGGAAGCTAAAAATTAAAACAATTGAACAGAGAGTAGAAGGATGGTTATCAGAGGCTGGGAAGGGTAGTTTGGGGATGGTGGGGAGGGTTAATGGATACAAAAAAATAGAATGAATATGACCTAGCATTTGGCAGCACATCAGGGTGACTATAGTCAAAAATAATGTAAATGAACATTTTTAAGTAACTAAAAGAGCATAATTGGGTTGTCTGTAACACAAAGCACAAATGCTTGAGGTGATGGATACCCCATTTACACTGATATGGTCAGTATATGCACTGCATGCCTGTATCAAAATAGCTTCTGTAACCCATAAACATATACACCTACTGTGTACCCACAAAATTTAAAAACAAAAATTTATCAGAAGATAAATAATTTTTTTGGAATATTACATATATTAATATTTAAACTTGATATATGCTGATAGGAATGAATGTTTTCACAAACCATAAGAAATTCAACTCAAACAACTTTGATTTACTGCTTTATACTGAAGAAAACAAGATTTTTAAAGCTATATTGTTATATATAGCACACCGGGACAGAAACAAGCCTTGTTAAGGCTAAATTATGTAATGAGTGTTGCTTATCTGCTATATTAGACTGTTCTTGCCTTGCTATAAAGAAATACCCAAGACTGGGTGATTTATAAGAGGTTTAATTGGCTCATACTTTTGCAGGCTATACAGGAATCATAGTGGCATCTGCTTTCTGGGAGGCCTCAAGAAGCTTTCAATCACCGTGGAAGGCAAAGAGGTAGCAGGCACATCACATGGTGAAAGTAGGAGCAAGAGAGATCAAGCAGGGAGGTGCTACACACTTTTAAACAACCAGATCTCACGAGAACTCACTATCACAGGGATATCATCAAGGAGATGGTGCTAAACCATTCCTCTCACAGACCCCAACCCCAACACTAAAGATTACATGTCAACATGAAATATGGGCAAGAACACACATCCAAACTCTATCACCTGGTTTTGCCCCATCTGAGCATCAGAATCTTAATAGCATCCATCCGGACACCAATATATAACAATATGTAGTGGCAGGGGGAGAAGTGCAAAAAAAAAAAAAAAAAAAAAAAAAAGAGAGAGGCAGAAATTTAAGTGTAGAAATAAAACAATTTACAATAAGGAAAGGTATCAATAAGAAAGCAATCGGTAAAAAATGAATACAAATAAGAGATAAACAATACATCTAAATTTCAGATAAAGATAGAATTAAGAGTACAGTAAGATAGTTTGAGCCAAAAATAAGAAAGAAAAAAAAAACAGAGGCAGAAATCAAAGTGTAGAAATAAAACAATTTATAATAAGCAAGGGTATCAATACGAAAGCAATGTTGGCAAGTTGCAAGAGGCAGAAGATGGAGATGAAAAGGAGAAGACTGAAAGTGTATATAAATCAGGAGTTAAGGACTAAAAAGTTGGGCCAAAAGGGCTAAAGGAAGGGAGGTTGAGGTGGAAATGCAGAAATGAAAACTGGGTAGAGCAGGTGATAGTTGAAGAAAAAGGGGATGGGTGTTGAAGAGAACAAAATGAAGAATAAAGCTCCATAACAGTTGATATGAAGTGAGCTGCGAGACCCTCAAATAGCCCAGAATAATGCAGGCATGGGATAATCACGCCTACAACACCCGGTCAGGACTGATTCTGGACTGGGAGCAAAGAAGTATCAATCAATATCTAGTAATTAAAGTAGACTGGTCACCCAAACAAAATCTCAAAAAATACACCGGTAGTAAAAACTGTACCTACTTCAGAAAACACTATTATAAATAATACTGCTCAAATCACAAGGTCAAGACTTCTCAAGAGGTCAGTTTGTAGCCAAAGGGAACCAAACAGATTAGATGAAGTAGGTTCCAATACAGCAGAGTTCAGATTCATTGTAGGTAAAGAAGTGGGAGAACCGACAATGAAAGAAGTTGTGGTCAGAGGAAAAAAAAAAAAATCTCAATTTCAAAACTAAGGCTCCAAGGAGGTAAGGAAACAAGAAAGCGAGCAGGTAAAGGGTTCATGTGATTTTATAATGGATCTGGAAGGCTTATAAGGTAGAATATTGTTATTAAGGAGACAAAAATACGAACAGGTTGATTAGTGACATTAAAAGCAATACTTTATTAGTTAAAACATAGGAGGTTCTAAAACCAATACACCAAGACATGCAAAATAATCTCTGTATTGATAATCTGTAATAGTTAAACAGTCACTGCACTTAAATTTAAGTCAAGATGATATACAGAAATTCAGTTTTATAATAAAAGATTAACTGAATGATAATTTGTTTTATTAAGGGACTCTATTTGTATTAGTTGGTTCTCACACTGCTATAAAGAAATATGTAAAACTGGGTAATTTATAAAGAAAAGCGGTTTAATTGGCTCATAGTTTTGCAGGTTGTACAGGAAACACAGCAAAGCCTCAGGAAACTTCTGAGTGAATGCTGGAACGAGTTAAGATTTTGGGGGACTGTTGGAAAGGTCTAATTGGTTTTGAAACGTGAAAAGGACACAAGATTTGGGAGTGGCGAGATGTGGAATGATATGGTTTGGCTCTGTGTCCCCACCCAAATCTCATCTCAAATTGTAATCTCCACATGTCAGAGGAGGGGACTAGTGAGAGGCTATTGGATTGTTGGGGCAGATTTCCCCCTTGCTGCTCCCTTGATAGTGAGCGAGTTTTCACAAGACGCGATGGTTTAAAGTGTGTGGCACATCCCCCCACCTCCTGCTCTGCCATATTAAGATGTGCTTGCTTCCCCTTCACCCTCCACTGTGATTCTAAGTTTCTTGAGTTGTACTTCTTACTAAGCCTGTGGAACTGTGAGTCAATTAAACCTCTTTTCTTTGTAAATTACCCAGTCTCAGGTAGTTATTTATAGCAGTGTGAGAGTGGACTAATACATGAAGGTTAACAACAGCTGGCTTTTAAGGGATGTCTAAGCAGACTTTGGCATCCGGATGAGCAGTGGAGCTGAAACCAGATAGAAGAGCAAGTGTGGTATTAGTCAAGTAGATCTAATAAGCAGCCTAATCCAAGGTATAGGCAGGTAGTTAGAAACTAGCATGTCTGTAAGAACCTGAATGATTCAAATAGAGATGTCTGGAATCAAGAAACATCAACAGATAAAGCCAAGGAGCTGTAACTTTCAGACATTCTCATTTGATGCTGTAGTAAGGGCAAAGAGGGAACCTAGTTGGAGTATTTCCCAATTGAGAAGTCAGTCAAGAGGGATAAATGTAATATGGAATAAATGCACTTTAGAAATGTTCTGGAAGATTGTGTATATGTTATGTAACAGTTAATCCACTCATTTAATAATAGGTGATTTGTTATTTTGAAGAAATGCATTGTAAGTTATTCTTAAAATAGTGATATGATTTTGATTTGTGACCCTGGCTAAATCTCATGTCTAGTTATAATCCCCAGTGTTGGAGGTGGGACCTGGTGGGAGGTGATTGGATCATGAGGGATTTCAAACTTAGGTGAAAACTCAAAACCAGAGCCACAAATTTGGGAATCACCATTAAAGAAACAGTATTTGGAAGTCTTAAGAATGAAGAAGCTCTGACAAGAATGTGATCTTGGTTAAAACCAAGGGATTTTTCTTTCCTAAACTTTCATTATACCCAAATAGCTCATTGCCCAAGATAGGGGCTAGTACTTAAACCATGTTTAAGAAGCTAACAATGGCTGAACGCAGTGGCTCATGCCTGTAATCCCAGTGCTTTGGGAAGCCAAGGTAGGAGGACCACTTGAGCCCAAAAGCTGAAGACTGGGCAACAGGGGGAGACCCATCTCTACAAAAAAATGTAAAATTAGCCAGGCATAGTGGTGCATGCCTGTGGTCCCACCTACTCAGGAGGCTGAGGTGGCAGAATCGCTTGAGCCCAGGAGGTCGAGGCTGCAAGTAAGCCATGTCACACCACTGCACTACAGCCTGCGTGACAAAGTGAGACCTTATCTTAAAAAAAAAACAGCAGCAGCTAACAATCAACAAACTAGAAATAGGAAGGAACTTCCTCAACCTAATAAAAACCGTCTATGAAAAACCAACAGCTACATCATACTTAATGATGAAAGATCACGAACAAGACAAGGGTGTCTACTCTCACCACTTCTACTGAACATTGTACTGGAGGTTCTAGTCTGGGCAAGTAAGCAAGAAATAAAAAGCATCCAGACTGGAAAGAAAAAAGTAAAATTATCTCCAGTCACAGGAAATTATCTCTAGCCACTAAAAAACATTAGTGCTAATAAGAAAGTTCAACAAAGTTGTACGATTCAAGAGCAACATATAAAATCACTTGTATTTCTATACATTACCAATAAACAATCTAAAAATAAGAAAATTCCATACACAACAGCATTTAAAAACCTTAGAAATTTAACAAAACCCAAAACTTGTACTCTTGAAACTGTAAGATATGACGAGATTAAGGAACCTTAATAAATGGAAAGCATCCCATGTTCATGGAAAGACTTATCAAGATGGCAATATTTCCCAAATTGATCTATTGATTCAATGCAATACCTATTGAAATTGCAACTGTCTTTTTGGCAGACATTGACCCATGGATGCTAAAATATGGGAAGGCAAGTGACTCATAAAAGCCAAAATCTTGAAAAACAAAAACAAACTTGGAAGACTTGCACTTCCCAATTTCAAGCTACTACTGAAGGAGTGAAGGGTTTGTCATCCCAATATATAGGTCAGATTGGTACAGTGATTATTTTGAATTGAAAACATTAGAGAAATTGTAGTTTCCTACAAAGACAGGGGAGCTAACCTGTCTCTTCCTACACATGGCAAGACATAAAGATTCCTCTAGGAGGGGTACCCTCACCATACCAGGGAAAGAAAAATAACCCTTACTTCCAGAGACTTGGAATTGGAAGCTACAACAGACCTGAATAAATATTCTTAAGGAAGTAATCCTTATCTTCTACCTGTTTCACACTCCTCCCCAATATATCTCCTAGTTACTCCCCTAGAAAATTGCCTGCCCCAGCCAGATTTTCTTTGTTCTATCCTTTTTTTCTCAAATTTATCATTCTTAGTCTAAAAGTATAAAAGCATCTTGCTTTGGTCACTTTTTCAGAATTCAATCTCTTGTGAAGATCATCATGTATATGGAAAACGTACTAAATTTGTATGTTTTTCTCTTGTTAATCTGCCTGGTATCAATGTGGTTTCCAGACTCAGCTGAAAAGCCCAGTAAGAGGTTAAAGCAGGGTTGGAAGAGATCTCTGACTCTGTACACTACAAAGCTATAGTTATCAAGACAGCATGGTACTGGCATAGGGACAGACATATAGACCAATGGAATAGAACTGAGAGCCCAGAAATAAACTCTTGCATTTACAGTCAACTGATTCATGATACAGATGCCAAGACAATTCAATGGGGGAAAGATTAGTTTTTTCAACAAATGGCACTGGGACAACTGGGTATCTACACACAATATATATATATATATATATAGAAGTTGAAATCCTACTTCATAGCATATACAAAACAAATCAAAATGGATCACAGCCCTAAATGTAAGAGCTAAAACTTTTGCTTGTATTAGTTCCCTAGGGCTAACAAATGACCATAAATTTGGTAGCTTAAAAAACATAAATGTATTCTCCCACAGTTGTGGAGCGTACTAGTCTGAAATCAAGGTGACCTTCTGAACACTAAGGGAAAGTCCTTCCTTGCCTTTTCCAGCATTCTGGGCTCCCAAAGTTCACTGGCTCAGAACTGCATGACTCCAACCTTTGCCTCCATCTTTACATGGCCTTTTCGCCTGCTGTCTCTTGTCTTCTCTTCTGTTGGGTTCAGGGGGCTTCTGGGCTGAACACACGGAGATTCCTGGACAATGGCACCCCCGGAGAGGGTATGGAAGCTTCTACTCTTTCTGCCATACTTCACCCTATGTATTTCTTCCACCTGTATCGTTTTGTAACATCCTTTAGAATAAATAAGTAAAAATAAAATTTTCCCTGAGTTCTGTGAACTGCTCCACCAAATTAATCAAACCCAAGGAGGGGTTCTTGGGAACTCCAATTTATAGCCAGTCATCAGAAGCCCAAGTAAAACAACTTGGGGCTTGCAACTGGCATCTGAAATGGAGGCAGTCTTGTGGGACTGCACTTGTGGATCTGACAATATCTACAGGTAGACAGTGTCAGAACTGAACTGAATGAGAGGACATCTAGCTGGTGTACACTGGAGAATTTGCTGAAGAACTGGTTCCTTCCTTGGTATGTGGGGGAAAACTGAAATGTGACACATTTGCTCACAACTGCATTCTTAGTAGTCAGATTACAGTAAGAGAAACTGGTTTTTTTTTCCTATATCCTTATCACAAATAAATACTTCTCCAAAAAGGACACACAAATGGCCAATATGCACATGAAAAGATGCTCAACATCATTAGCCATCAAGACTGCAGTAAGATACTACTTCATGGCTAGGTGCAGTGGCTCACACCTGTAATCCTAGCACTTTGGGAGGGTGGGGAGGCGGAGGGCTGCACATCACTTAAGCTCATAAGTTCAAGGCCAGCCTGGGCAACATGGTAAAAACCCATCTCTGCCAAAATAAAAAAATTAGCTGTGCATAGTGGCATGTACCTGTAGTCCCAGCTACTTGGGGGGCTGACGCAGGAGGATAACTTGAGCCCAGGAGGTTGAAGCTGCAGTGAGCCATGATCATGCCACTGCACTCCAACCTGAGTGACAAAGTGAGACCCTGTGTCAAAAAAAAAAAAAAGAAAAAGAAAAAGAAGAGATACAACTTCAGACACACTAGGATGGCTATAATTTAAGACAGACAATAATGAGTAGTATTGAGGATGTGGAGAAACTGGAATGCTCATACACTGCTGGGAATGTAAAATGGTGCAGTCACTCTAGAAAACAGAACAGCAGTTCCTCAAAAGGCTAAATACAGAGTTACCATATTACCCAATGATTCCATTCCTATATCCCAGAGAAATGACAACTTATGTCTACGTAAAATCTTGTACACAAATGTTTGTATCAGCATTATTCATAACCAAAAAATGTAAACACAAATGTCCATTAACTGATGAGTAGATAAAGAAAATGTGGTATATTCATACGATGGAATACTATTCAGCAATTAAAAATAAATGCCAATACTTGCTACAAAGTGGATGAACCCTGAAAACACACTAAGTGAAACAGGAAAAGTCTACAGAGGCAGAATAGTTGTTGTCAAGAAGCTAGCAAGAATGGAGGTTTGGGGGTTGATAGTTTAGGGGGGTAAGGGATTTGTTTTTGTCATAAAATGTTCTAAAGTTGATTTTGGTGGTACTTGCACAGCTTTGTGAATATATTAAAAAACAATGAACTGTACAATTTAAGTTTGCGTGTGAATTACATCTCAATAATGCTGGTTAAAATATAAAAAAGATCAAACTTTTTAATACAGAAATTGTTAAAGAGAAAAGGCTGCCTCTCTATACTAATTTATGCTTCCTTATTATAAAACCTGTATTTCTTTAGTATTTTTGGTAACAGGAAATAAATGTAATGCTTCTCTGTACCCACTCTTAGTCTAAGCTTCTGAAACAAGTATTTCTCTACTCAACTGCCTTTTTAAAGTATTTTAACTGTCTTGTGCTAGATGTTTTAATATTATCTTTGGCCTTAAATCCTGAGGAATAGAAAATACATACCTTTAAATTTATAAATAGATAAATCCAGATGAGTAAACCCTTACCAATAAGAATGTCAACTTAAATTGACTAGGCAAAAGTAGGCTTTTCACAAAAGTTAATAGGTGTAATAATTCTATCCAGACTGTACTATGTAAGCCAATCAGCATACACATAGAAGAATCCTGTTAACTTTTTTATAAAATCAGTATCGCATAAGGAGGGTGGATGAATCATTTAATAGCGTAACTAAGAATTGAGGATGAGGGATGGGAATGGAAATTAAACCTAAGATATTTGAAATATTAAACCATTTCAACTTTACATTGTATACAATATTCCAGTAAGTTTAAAACATTACTGTTTTAAGTTAACTAGTAATTTCATTAATTTTGGCTTTAAATTTAAGGTATAACTTTGTGACTGATTTGATACGATGTGAACTGCCCATAGGATGCATTATTCAAAACAAAAGACCTAAGCCTGAACCTCCAGGTACAGGGTATTTTCCATGGGCATCTCACTCCAGCCCAGAATGAGTACGTTCACTGAATATAAATTTTACATTAGACTAGAAAATTAAAATGAAATAAGACAAAATGCTGAAAACTTAATGTATCCCAAATCTAACTATTTGGGTTATCTGCTCTTTAACTACTATAATTAATGTTTGTTTTTTTTTTTTTTTGAGATGGAGTCTCGCTCTGTCGCCCAGGCTGGAGCCCAGTGGTGCGATCTAGGCTCACTGCATGCTCCGCCTCCCAGGTTCATGCCATTATCCTGCCTCAGCCTCCCGAGTTGCTGGGACTACAGGCCCCCACCACCACGCCTGGCTAATTTTTTGTATTTTTAATAGAGACAGGGGTTTCACCGTGTTAGCCAGGATGGTCTCGATCTCCTGACATTGTGATCCGCCCACCTCGGCCTCCCAAAGTGCCGGGATTATAGGTGTGAGCCACCATGCCCGGCCCCATAATCAATGTTTAATTGCATTTTCATAATTTGAATTTACCCTAGCGGAACTATGTAACCAAAAAATTACCAATTATCATACAAATCCAAGACACTCTCAATTGTAGATACAAACAGGTCATTAATATAGCCATGAGAAATATTTTAAGATATACTCACTCTCATTCAAACTTTTGCTTAGTACTTAATGTTCTCGATCTGTACTAAAATATTTTATATATGTTCTGATTAACAGCAGTAGCTACCTAACTGGTCTTGGGTGTCCCTGTTTGTCTGCCTTTTGTAATCTATTCTTCCAAAACTTGTAATGGTTATCTAACTTTCAGTGATCACAAACCCCTCTGAGGATCTAATAAAGTTATGAATCCTCTTGAGTAAAATACATACCTGCACATTCTTGCCAAAACCTTCACAGGCCCTATTTTAAGGAGGCCCAGCTCAAACGGCCCATCACTTACCAATGAAGTCCAAACTTCTCAGCCTGGGATTCAAAGTACTTAATGTAGTCACTGTTAACTTAGCTAATTTATCTTCTATCTTTTCCAACTACACACCCCAATCAAGACTACATCCTCATTATCCCAACCACCCTTCCTAGCTTGCCTTCACAGTTCCCTCTTGTTGCTTCCATTGACAACTGCTTGAGACGGAGTCTTTGCTCTGTCACCCAGGCTGGAGTGCAGTGGTGCGATCTCGGCTCACTGCAAGCTCCGCCTCCTGGGTTCACGCCATTCTCCTGCCTCAGCCTTCCGAGTAGCGGGGACTACAGGCGCCCGCTACCACGCCCGGCTAATTTTGTGTATTTTTAGTAGAGACAGGGTTTCACCATGTTAGCCAGGATGGTCTCGATCTCCTGACCTAGTGATCTGTCCGTCTCGGCCTCCCAAAGTGCTGGGATTACAGGCTTGAGCCACCACACCCGGCCAGACAATGCTTACTTTCAACAACCACAAATACTTCTGGTGAACCTAAAATACCTCCCCTGCCATGAGGGTTTCCCTCTACTTACAATAAAATTATCTGATCCTTTTGAATTCTGAAACATGTTATCTGCACCTCTTATGGAGCTCACCAGGTTCCATTTTGTATCACAAAAGGTATCCAGAAAGTGAGGAAACACAGAACTTGTTTTTGAACTGTATGTTACATTTTCAAATAATATGCTCTATATGTTTTCCTTCAGCCTCTATAAGCCTCTTCATGTGATGTATCTCACCCTACATCTATGTGTGGTTTTTTTCCCCCCTTCTAAGATCTGTAAGAGTAGAGACAGTACCTTCTTCACCCTTGTGTCCCGTCATCTCCAGCACAAAACAGGAAGACACGCCAGGCGTGGTGGCTCATGCCTGTAATCCCAGCATTTTGGGAGGCCAAGGCAGGTGGATCATGAGGTCACGAGACTGAGACCATCCTGGCCAACATAGTGAAACCCGTATCTACCAAAAATAGAAAAATTAGCTGGGTGTGGTGATGGGCGCTTGTAGTCCCAGCTACTAGGGAGGCTGAGGCAGAATTGCTTGAACCAGGGAGGCGGAGGTTGCAGTGAGCCAAGATTGCACCACTGCACTCCAGGCTGGTGACAGAGTGAGACTCTGTCTCAAAAACAACAACAACAACAACAACAACAACAACAACAAACAAAACAGGAAGACACCTGCTACATACAGTACCTGAGTATCTGGGCATCAGTGTTCTTCTTCAGGTATTTCATGCATTCTGTATACCCTATTGCAAGATTTCCCAAGAACCATCATTTTTTTGTGTTTTTTTTCCTCAAAGATCAAACAATGCTCTACTCTTAGTGTGTACTTCATCAAATAAGAACTTATTAACTATCCAAAATAGTGGTTAAGTTACTCACATCCATCCAACACCTTTCTCATTGATATATGTCAACCTTGTTTAAAAAAACAAACAAAAAAATGCCAACACCTTAAACATATCAATTGTCACCATAAACCCATAAGGGAGCACACAAAGATGGCTCCTACACACAAATGATCCAAATGTAAAATTTATTACCCTTTAGTACTGCTGCAAACAAAGTTCATAAAACAAATTCCAAAAACAGAAATAAATACTATCCCAGATACTACAGAAGGCAGTGAGATAACCTGAATACAGAACTTTAGGCTTCCTAAACATGATACAGAAGTTTATGACTAACAGATTCACGCTACAACGTGGATGAACCTTAAAAATATGCTAAGTGAATGAGACACAAAAGGCCACATACTGTATGATTCCATTTATCTGAGATATCCAGAATAGGCACAGAGACAGAAAGTAGATTAGTGGCTGCCAGGGCTGGGAGAAAGGGAAAATAGAGAGTAACAGCTAATGGGTATGGGGTTTCTTTTTGGCAATGATAAAAATATTTTGGAATTGGAGGGCGATAATGGTCGCACTGTTTGGTGAACATACTAAAAACCACTCAACTGTACCCTTGATTAAGAGGGTGAACTTTATGACATGTAAGCTTTATTTCTATTTTTAAGGCGTGTTTTGAGCACGCTGCCTGTTTTATCTAGAAGAAAACTGTATTTAATGGGAATCTTATTTTGTAGTGTTGTTTTTTCAAACTGATCTAAACCAGCAGTTATAAACTGGCTCCTTACTAGTCCCTTTTTAAAATCGAAGCATTAATTGTTGTCAACAGTAGCTATCGACTTGTCAACGTTTACAAATACCTGTGGAGAGAGGTTTTGTCTAGCAATCTGGATTTCTGGCTCCCCCCCCCCCAAAAAAATGGAGTTATAAAAATGCTAGGCACACCAGCACTGCAACAATGGCTTGGAGCTAGGCAGCACTAACATACTTGTCCCTATTTGCCATGATGTCCACCACTCCCTATTGTCTTCTAAACACTGAAGCCCAATGTCAATTACCGTTTAGCTTACTGGCTGTGAGTCTGTGATCCCTAAACAATGACCTTCTACCCTTTTTATTAGGCTGTACTGCTGGTAAATTAAAATGTAATAATGGATGGTTACATTTTAACATACCAACTGCAAGAATAAAAACCGTAACACTGATATCTGTTAGAAAAAAACCCTGCAATTGTCAAAAATTTATTCAAACTAAAGTGAAATTCAAGGAAAAAATGTGTCCATTTCTATAAACAGAAAACAAATTATTTTCGGTTTACAATTAAAAATCATTTTCATCCACTTAT
>NW_016803028.1:846883-895349 GCF_001698545.2 Rhinopithecus bieti | reverse complement strand
TTAAAGTATAATAATAATAATTTAAAAATTAAAATAAATAAATAAATAAATACACTTTTCAAAGGAGGAAAAAAAAGAAAATTATCTTATTCAAATTGATCAGCTTTGTAAGAACAAATTGCTTTACTTACTGATTTTATGTTTAAACCATCTAAAACCCTCCTGATGCTTAAATGCACAAAGAAAAACAACCCCTTTGCATTTGTAGCTTATATGTATTAAACTGTATTTTACAAAGCCAGAAGAAAACAAAATACAACGTGAATAGCGAAACAGACCTAGAAAAGTACATTCTACTACTTCCTATGTCAAGTGTATATACGGCTTTTGAGCTAAAAGCTATGGCAAGTACCATTCAGCTTTAGAAATCTGTATGTCCTTATCTGTATCTTCTCCATTACTCCAAACAAAATAATCTAGCTGACCTGCTTTTCCTGTAGATGGGAAATTATAAGAGTATTTGCTTTCCATTTCATTTTTACCATCATTTCCAATGGCTAATAAAACATCAACATATAAGATGACCTCTAAAAACAGCTATTCCCTTTAAATTAGGCAAAACCAAACTTATTTCTCAAAGTCTTCCAAAAGAGAGACCAGATAAGCCAATTACTTAGTAGTTTAGAGGTAAACCTCAATGTTCTTTCTCCCCGAACCATTAAGCTTACAGGTGACTGTTTTTATTTTTTTGGGGGACGGAGTCTCGCTCTGTCACCCAGGCTAGAGTGCAGTGGCACGACCTCTGCTCACTGCAACCTCCGTGTCCTGGGTTCAATCGATTCTCCTGCTGCAGCCTCCAGAGTAGCTGGGATTACAGGTGTATGCCACCACACCTGACTAATTTTTGTATTTTTAAGAGAAACGACGTTTCACCATGTTGGCCAGGCTGGTCCTGAACTCCTGACCTCAAGAGATCCGCCCGCCTCGGCCTCCCAAAGTGTTGGGATTACAGGTGTGAGCCACCACGTCTGTCCGCAAGTGGCATCTTAAAGCTCAATATTACCACTGAATATCAATGGATATACATAAGACTGGAATGGCATCACAATTTTCTCAAAATTGCAATTCCAAAATAAAATCCAGTTGTACCTTTGCTTAACACAATCCTGTTTCTGTTAAAACCTGATGGTGAATCAAATATGAGGCTCTCCTAAAAGTTCACCAAATTTCTAATGCACACAGTAATCTAAATCACAACAACTTTTTCAAAAATGCAGGACTAGAAACAAAGGAAAACATCGATCAGTCATTACTTCAACCACTAACAATGGAAGCACAAAGTGCGGTACTGGAAAACCCAGACTTCGAGTTTCACACTGTTAACAGTGTAAGATGCACGGCCTGTACTGGAATTAGCAGAAATGGTTTCTGCTGTAACTGTGCTTTACCTGCTATTCTCTTAACACTGCTGTCCAGTAGAACTATCTGAAATGAGATAAATGTTTTATGTCTGTCCTATTCAGTACAATAGCCAATACCTACATGTGACTACTGAGCACTTAAAACGTGGCTAGCAAAACTAAGGAAATTGGTTTAATTTTAATTAAATTGCTACATGTGGCTAGTGGGTCTCTTATAGGACAGAACAGTTGTATAATGTGAAATACAAGGTATAAACTGTATTGACTAAACTGTAGACTTTTTCAAAATATCATGCCCTGATGTTAACACCAGGCAAGACCATTCCGATACCAAATGATACATAAGGTCAGCGATCAGCCTAAACATAAAATAAAATTCACTTATGAAATGAGAATCCTTGATATTACTTAGTTTCAGAATTGAAGGTGCAATATTTACTAAGTAATATAAAAAATACGTCTCAGGTTCTTCCCCAGTGTTTTTGCAAACGGGGTGCTCACTTTCAAAATAGTTGCCCAAAACATGCAAGTTATTTTCCCTTCAAATCTGTTCAACATCTTCCGTTCAGGAAAACAAATGGCAAAAATAAGTTCTCAACACTAGTAAGTGTGCTGTGACAAACCAATGTGTAAATGTCACACATTAATTTTCCTTTTCCTTAAAAGAGGGTAAAAATGTTTGGCAGCGTCCGGATCTTTCCAAATGTTTAGGTGTACCAATCATTCAGATACAGTTGCGATTTCGTTACTGGATACAAAGTACTTTTTCAGTTCCAGAGAGTTACAAGTCTTTTTGACAAAGGTATTCTTTGACCAGCTCTTCCTAAGTCAAGAAAAGTAACAAGATGGTGCACAAAATGTCAAAAGAAAACAAGTCTGGAAACTTGAATTGAGTTAACTAGTGGATAAGCGGAATCAATTGCCTTTAACCAGGAGAGAGAGTCCCTCGCACTACTCAGCCAAGCAAACAGAACAAGGTCGTGACCCTGGGTCACGGCCGCCAGCACCGCTCCCGCCCGGCAGCGGGAAGCCACCTGTTAGGCCCGAGCCTCACCTGGCAGGAAAGAGGAAGCGCTTGCCCGGCAGCTCGCTCGACCCGAGGGCGGTGAGCGTGGAACCCGCCCCTCTTGCTGCAGCGGCTAAACCCCCGGCGACACGTGGGCTTCACCCGGGCCCCGGCGGCTCTGACAGGCGGGTCGCCCGCGGACCCCGGCCCGCCGCCTCGCGCCGGTCCCCGGGGCAGGACCCCCGTTTCCCTCGCAACCACCCCGCCGAGAGGGCGCCCAGTCGGTCCGCCCCGCCGGTCCGCCCTGTTTCCTTTCCTTCCCGGACAGCGCGATCCCGCCCTGCAGCCCCTCACCTACCTGGTCGCGGAGTTTGAGGAACGCCATGGCGGTCGCCTCCGCGCCCACTCCAGCCTCCGCCGCCGCCTCCGCCGCCGCCGCCCGGCCCACCGCTCCCGCCCTAGTAGCCTTGGCCGCTGCCCGGGACCAGCGGGTCGGCGGCCCACTGCGCTGAGAAGACCGCGGGCAGGGGGCGGTACCGCCTCCCTGGCCGCCCGCCGCCGCCGAGAGGTGAGAAGCCCTGCCGGTCCCGCCTCCTCCTCTGAGGACTCCCCGCCCTCTTCCTTCCTTTCTTTCTCCTTCCCTCTGCTGCCTCCCGGAGCAGCCCTAACCGCCGCTGCCGCCGCCGCCTCCTCACGCCCCCTTCCCGAAATACCCTGGCAGCCCCCGCGGCCGCGCCGTTCCAGCCCGCGGCAGCGGCGGCATCCAAACTCCACAATATTACCACCACCGCCTGCCGCGATTGGCGGCCGCGCGGGGGAGAGGCCAGAGTAAGCCGAGCGCCCATTGGCCACGCCGCCGCGCTCGCTGGTGCCCCCCGCCTCCCGCGGAGGGAGGGGCGGGCGGAGGAAGCCGCAAGGGTGGGCGCGGAGCCGCGGCGCGCGCGGGCGGGGCGGGGGAGTCGGCAGGGGCGCGGGCCGGGGGAGGGCGGCCAGGTGTCCCGGCTCCCAGGCGCGCGCCTCAGGCGTGGTGGGCGGAGCCCGGGGCGTAGGTGGCGGCGGGAGGTGGGGAACGGCCCCGGACTCGCACGTGGAGGTGGAGCGAGGACGCCTCCCTCTGCCAGGGCAAGACTAAGGAGCTGGGTGAGGGACCGGAAGGGCTGGAAGGGGTGGGCACCTGGGGGCTGCGGTGAGTGGCGATGGGTGAGCTGGACTTGCACGTGGAGAAAGCGTGAGAATGCGTCCCTGGGTTTGGAGAGGGTGGGGAGCCAAGGAGTGGGATGAGCGGTGGTCACGGAATGGGGGGCGCTGCTGTACTCCAAGGGGGCTGCAGACCGAGACCGGGTGAGGGGCGGGGGTGATGCTGGCACTCTGGACGGAAGGGCGTCGTCTTCGCAGCCGAACAGGTTGTGGACGCCCAATCCTTTTTCTACCCGCAGTCCCAATCTGAAGCTAAGCTATGTGGTTTTCCCTTGAAAGCTCCCCAGCCAGGCTTGCTGCCTCCACCCCCTTCTTTCGCATCTGAAGGATTTTGCCTCCCACTCGAGAGAAATCAATTTTCTTAAACAACAACAACAACAAAAAAGATGTGCAGGATTTCTAATAAATAGCATCCTTGGATGGAGGAGAAGAGGAATGACTCCCTCACCCTGCCACACACACCCCCACGCCACCCCGCAGCTCTGAAACGGCTTTTCTTTCTTAGGCAGCCGCACGCTGTTGCCATTCCAGGCTCGTGTGGGAGAAGATTGTTGTGCGCCTGGGTCTGTCCGCCCGGGCGGCTCCAGCCTCTGGTTTATACAAGGTGCAGATGGTTAAAACACAAACGTGTGACGTCAGGCTCGGTTTTTAAAAGTCCCTTCTACCCCCTACATCAGTTGTGTCTCTTGGGATGGGCTTTATTTAGAAAATCGATTCGAGCCTAATGGCAGCCTAGAGAAATGGAGATCTTCGTCAGGACTATCAGATTATTGTAATGCTGCACTTACAACAAAAAAACTTAGCTTTAGCCACGCAAAAAAAAAAAAAAAAAGAAGAAGAAAGAAAGAAAATAGAGTGCAAGATTAAAAACACACCTGGTTAACTGATAGTACGACTCTTCCCAATTTTCTTTGACATATCCATGCCATGGTTCCATTGAAGCAATTTCTTACCTAAAATTACGTCCCTCGTCATGATATTTTCTACTTAAAATGGAAGAATTCTCATAACTGTGATCTAACCGTCATAATGAGGCTAAAAAGGAAATCAAACTGCTCTTGCTTTGCATTCTCTTCGGTAGCTCCTTTCCCCTTTATTTCAACTCCAGCAGATAAAATAGAGATACTATTTGTCACCCAACCCCTCCTTATCAGTTTATTGAGGATGAATGAGTTAATGTTGTGAAAGCATTTGAGTTCTCCAAAACAAAGGTGTTGTGATAATATTACTAGAGTACTTTGTGACTACAAATTAGCTTTGTAAATAATTACCCATGTGCCATATCCAATCGAGTTCTATCTTAGTCTAGGAGTGTTAGGATTTACCCTCATTTATGAGTAAGCCTGTTAAGCACTATGGATGTTGAGCCAGGAATTAATATATCCCTCCTCTTTCCCCCAAATAATCTCTCCTCTAGGTTAAAGTTCTAGAATTTAAAAACACAATGTGAACCTGATTAAGAACATGGCAAAGATGATTTTTTGGGAGAATGTAAGTGTGTTTGAGAGTATGAATTTATGGACTGAATATGCATTTTAATAGATTTTGTGATTGAAGCTAATGAAATGTAGAGGGCTCTTTTGAAATTTTCTAATTAACAGTAATTAATGAAAATGTTTTATGATGCACCATCTGCATTATAGTAGGCATGCAGCTCTCCTTATAGATGATGCTTCACACATCCCTGGGTTCTCACCCTTCTGCACTGTGAACACCATTTAACTTCTCTTGTGTCTCAGTTTCAACATTGGTAAAAAACTAAGCTTAACATTTCCTGGTGTACTCATCTCACACCGTCAGATAAGATAATGATATTAAAGGCTTTGGAAAACTCTGAAGGACCATTACACTATATTATTATTATGACAGCAACTACAGGGTACTTCAAAAGTTTGTGGGAAAAGAATTAAAGGTTAAAATTAAAATGCAAACTTTATTTCTCAACATAAGATTTGTCAAGTTCAAGATGATAAGCAGTGATACCAACCATTTAGTTCATCCTTAAAGAACTGAGGGTCCTGGGAATTTAGCCATGTCAATGCAGTCTTTTTTATATCAATAATGTAATATTAATAACAGAAGAAAAATGCATGCCTTTTAAAGAATTGTTAAGATTAGGAAACAAAAATAAGTCAGAAGGAGCCAAATTAGAAGTATGAGGTGGATGCCTAATGGTTTTCCATCAAAATCCTAACAAAATTGCCCTCATTTGTTGAGAGGAATGAGCAGGAGCAGCATTATGTTGGAGAAGGACTCTCTAGTGAAGCTTTATCGAGCATTTTCCTGCTAAAGCTTTGACTAACTTTCTCAAAAACACTTTCATATTATGCAGATGTTATTGTTCATTGTCCTGCTATAAAGTCAAGCAAAATGTGTTGAACATCCCAAAAGACGGTTGCCATGACCTTTGTTCTTGACTGATCTGCTTTTGCTTTGGCTGGACCCTTCCATCTCTCGGTAGCCATTGCTTTGATGGTGCTTTGTCTTCAGGATCATAATGGTAGGGCCATGTTTCATCTGTTAGAATTATTTGAAGGAGTGTAGGAGTGTTTTAGGGTCTCAACCCTACTCATTTAAAATTTCTATTGAAAGCCTTTCTCTTGCCTGAAGCTGATCTGGGCCCAATGGTTTGGGTACCCATTTAGTTGAAAGTTCGGTGAACTTTAATTTTTCAGTCAGAATTATGTAAGCTGAACCAATTGAGTGAGATGTCTGTGGTGTTGGCTCTTGTTCGTGCGGTTAATCATCAGTCTTCTTCAATTAGGGTACAAACAAGGTATTTTGCTCACAAATTGATGTTGGTGGTCTGCCACTGTGGGCTTTATGTTTGACATTGTCTTGTCCCTTCTTCAAATTAGTTATCCATTTGTAAACTGCTTATTTTTTTTGGGGGGGTGGGCATTGTCCCCAAAACCTATTCATAAAGCATCAATGATTTCTCCATTCTTCCACCCAAGCTTCACCATTAATTTGATGTTTGTTCTTACCTCAATTTTAACAGATTCATGTCGTTCTGATAGGGGCTCTTTTCAAACTGATGTCTTATCCTTCTTAGTGCTCCAAACTGTATCCTGTTCAGATACATTATAACAAGTTAATATTAAGTTTATGTTGGTGGAAAAAAATTGAAATCCAGCAAGATGCAGTGACTTGTGACTGTAATCCCATCACTTTGGAAGGCCAAGACAGGTGGATCACTTGAGCCCGGAAGTTTGAGAACAGCCTGGCCAATGTGGCCAAAGCCTGTTTCTACTAAAATTACAAAAATTAGCCAGGTGTGGTGGCACGTGCCTGTAATACCAGTAATTTGGGTGGCTGAGGCACAAGAATCACTTGAGCCTGGGAGGCAGAAGTTGCAGTGAGCCAAGATGGCATCACTGCACTCCAATCTGGGCAATGGAGCAAGACTCTGTCTCAAAAAGGAAAAAAAAAAAAAGGAATAATTAAAATCCATGCATATTTTTTCATAATATGCATTTTCCATAAACTTTCTGAACACCCCTTGTACATTTTCATGGCTGCTGAAAAAAATAGGAAAAAAGTCTATACAACCAGGTGCAGTAGCTCATGCCTGTGATTCCAGCACTTTGGGAGGCCAAGGTGGACAGATAACTTGAGGCCAGGAGTTTGAGACCAGCCTGGCCAACATGGTGAAACCCTATCTCTACTAAAAATACAAAAATGAACTGGGTGTGGTGGCACATGCCTGTAACCCCAGCAACTCAGGAGGCTGAGGCACGAGAATTGCTTGAACCTGGGAGGCGGAGGCTGCAGTGAGCTGAGATCGTGCCACTGCACACCAGCCTGTGTGACATCTAAGACTCTGTCTCATAAAATAAAAAAGAAAACAAAACAAAAAACTGTGCAATTGAGCCAAAACAAGGTTCGTGTTCAAATTCTAATTTTTAAAAAATCTTCATTATAAGGCTATTCCTGCTTGTAATTAACTATTTACATATTAGGGAAATTCTTAGCACCAAAAAAAAAAAAAAAAACCATATCATTGAAGCCAATGGGGCCAGGAACTTAATTGTTGCCAGTAATCAATCAATTTTTCTCTCTTGTTTTCCACATGTCTCTTTCTTTCTCTATTACTACAGCCAGTAGCTCCACTGACACACTTTAAGTACTCTGCAGTGATAAAAAGAAAAGAGTCAATATTCCTGATACATCTGAAGAAATGACTAATTGGTTGGACTAGACTCAGGTGCTCATGCCTCAGCCGATCACTACTGCAAGGTCTTGGAGCTGATGACAGTCTCCATTCAAAATGCATGTCCAAAATGATAGAAGGAAAGATATTATACAGATGTGACCACCAGGGCATTTGCTGTGAGCTAGGCTGCCACACCACATTTTATTTACTGTTCTACTACTGTTTTTACTGTTGGGTACTTGCACAGCACCTTATATGCTTACTTCATTTAAATTTTTTATTAACCTTTTTATGTTGGGAACTGGAGCCCAAAGAAATTGTGTGTTCCCAAAGTTACCCGACTAATCAATGGCAGAGCCTGGATGCATAAGGACTTTGAAAGCCAAAAGAGCAGCTTATGTGGTAGGAAATAGATAAATATTTAAGGCTTTTTAGGCAGATAATCCTATCTTATGAAAATGCATATAATAGACTAACAAAGCAGCAAAAGGGCAAAGCACAGTGGCTCACACCTGTAATCCCAGCACTTTGGGAGGCCAAGGAAGGAGGACTGCTTAAAGCCAGGAGTTCAAGACCATCCTGAGCAGCATAGCAAGACCTCATCTCTACTAAGAATAAAAGTTATCTGGGCATGGTGGCACATATCCATAATCCTAGCTGCTTGGGAGACTGAAGTGGGAGGATCCCTTGAGCCCAGAACTTCAAGGCTGAGCAATGAGCTGTGATTATCCCAGTGCATTCCAGCCAGGATGACAGAGCAAGGCTGCATCTCAAAAGAAAAGAAAGAAAGAAAGAAAGAAAAAAGGCAGCAAAGGTAAGTTCAGAGACCCAGAGGCTGGAAGTAGAAGGTCCAACATATATATAAAAGTTTCAGGAGGAGAGAAGGAAGGAGAGGTGATCTCCAGAGATGATATCTGAGAAATTTTAAGACTTGAAAAATGTGAGTTGTCAGATCAAAAGAGTACGCTGTCTCAAGCAGAATAAATTTTAGAAATTGAGACCTGTACATAGTAGTGAAATTAAAGAATACCAAACATAACAAAATTATGTTAAAAGTTCCCACTGAGAAAAGTCAAATTACCCTAATAGAAATGACTATCATCCTGTCAGCAGATTTGTCAGCAACAGTTGGTGACAGAAGATGATGGAAAATATTTTCAAAGTGTTAACAGACCAAAACTGAGAAACTAGAATTCTATACCTAGCTAAACCATCTTTCAAGAGAAAGGACAAAATAAACACATTTTCAAAATTTAGGATGCACACATACTCATTGAAAGAAGTCCTAGGGAATATACTCTAACAAGAAAAAAGCTGAACCCTAAAGAAAAAAATAAACAAATTAGCAAATATCTTGGTTTATATGAATCAGTAGTATGTTTTTATGTGCTAGTATTTTGGAATTTTAAAACCAGGTGAAATTAAAATATCTATTAAAATGTGGTAGATGATGGTAGGAGGGAGTTCTGAGCTAAAATATTCTAGAGTTATTTTATTCAAAGGCAATGAAATATTCCTTCACTTTAGACTTTGACAAGTTATTATATTGGTTAAGGTTCTTTGTTGTAAACAACAGAGTCCATGCAGGAATTTTAAAAATTTGTAATAAAATTATTGAGAGAGCTGGTAAAACAATCCTGGGCTAAACTTCTAGAAAAATGCGCGAAACCATGCCAGAACTAACTGGCATGCTGTTCCCATCAAACTCCAAATATGAGGAGCTCAACTTTTCTTCATTTGCTCCTGCTCCCAGGATCAGTGTCAATTCTGTGTCTGGAACTTGATCTTGTAGCCAGGAGAGTAGTAACTGTCTGAAGAGCTTGTATCCTCACATTCCTTACATTTCCATGGGTACATCTAGTAAGTAGAGCCTATGTCACAGGCCTGCATTCCAACTTCATGAGAGGCAGGAAATTTGAGTTCTCAATTCTATCCTGGGTAGGTAGAAACTATAATCAGAAAAGTATCCCAAATATAGGAAGGTTAAACATTTAAAGGTATTCACCAAAATAAGAGAAATAGAATGTGGAACTTTCAAACCTATAGAGAAAAAACTTAGTTAATGGAATAGTAGGCAAAAGAGATAGAGGCAAATTAACAGCATGATAAATAGGCAACTCAAATGAAATTGTACAAGGAAGTCTAACGATTTTGTTAATCACAATAAATATAAATGGATTTGACCTATCTATAAAAAAATGACAACAAACACAATCAGACTGGGTTTCTTAAAAAAACAGCTATTTGCAAGATATATAGTTAAAACATATTGCAAAAGTTTAGGGAAAGGATTTAAAAAGAACTGTATACCAAGAAAATATTAATCAAAAAATTATTCATCTAATAACAATATCAGACATAAGAATTTAAGGCAAAAAGGATTTATAGGAATTAACAAGTAATGTGTAGTCATAAAAGGAACTATCCACCAAAAAGATAAACAGCCACCATGTAGTCATGAACTTGTGTGCATTTAACCACTTTAAGCAAAATTTGCTGAAACTGTGTAGAGTAATTGGCATATGCCTGATTAAAAACAGGCCAGGTGTGGTGGCTCATGCCTGTAATCCTAGCGCTTTGGGAGGCTGAGGCTGGCAGAGCACTTGAGGTCAGGAGTTCAAGACCAGCCTGGTCGACAAGGCAAAACCCCTTCTCTACTAAAAGTACAAAAATTAGTTGGGTGTGGTGGCACATGCCTGTAATCCCAACTGGAGGCTGAGGAAGAAGAATCACTTGAACCCAGGAGGTGGAGGTTGCAGTGAGCTGAGAGAAACAGACAACAGGGTTGAATGCCGTAAAATCAATAAGCTTGATATTATGTGAGAATATATGCACACACACATATGTAATCAATAGTTCACACCACTCCCCAAGACACTAAGTCCAGCCATCTTAGAGGTGAATTTTACCAAACGTGACCTTTTCTTTGTTTTGTTTCACAAATAGAGGCTAACATCAACTGTGTTAACACCAATATTCGTGATGCAGCAAATGCTTCTCAGATACCTTTTATTTCAGCCCAACCCTCTGACATCCAGGTACAGTTATTTTCAAAATAGGGCCATTCAGAACCATTTCATTTATTCAAAAGCTTTTTCAAGAGGATCTCTGCTTAAGTACTACAAGTATCTCTCTGCTGCTGACATCTTTTCTGTGGTTGAAGTAGATGAAAAATATAAATAATAGACTATAAGAATAATATGCAACAATTGTATACATAGTATAATATAAACTCTAAAAAATAAACAAAAATAAGCAAACATCTATGAATAGGAAAAAACTAAAGACCAGAAGACAGTATACCATAATATTAAATGAAATTATGTTTGACAGAAGTATGAGTCATTTCTTCATTTATCTGTATTTTGCACGTTTAGTGAGAAATCATTAGTTTCCAAATATGTTGACATTTTATATAAACTTAAATTTTAATAATTATATTGCCACATTGGAATAAAAAAAGATATGACACACAATGAAAATAACCATCAGAATGGTGAAAGAAATTCTCACTGTATCGATAAGTACATTGTTTATAAATGAACTAGACAAGTCCACTAAAAGGTAGATATTATCAGACTGAATACAACAAGATATACACCTGAGATTCAAGGACATAAGTAGGTTGAAAGTGAAAGATGGAAAAGATACATTATGCAAACAGTAACCATAAGAGGTCTGAAGTGGCTACATTAATATCAAAATAGTAAACTAAACTCAAGAAATATTACTGGAGACATTTTGATAAGGAGTCAATACATCTAGAATAATAAATGTTATATAAGAACTGACCTCCAAAATAAACAGATGAAACAAATTCACCAATAGTAGAGATTTCATTTAAAAAATCCTATTTATAATATCATTTAAAAATACTTAGGAATAAATTAAACCAAAGAGGTGAAAGACTTATATGCTGAAAACTATAAAACATCATGAAAGAAATTGAAGAAGACACAAATAAATGGAAAGATATCTTGTGCATGTGAATCAGAAGAATGAATATTGTTAAAATGTTCATACTATTCAAAGCAATATACTTATTTAATGCAATCTCTATCAAAATCCTGATGGCATTCTTCATAGAAATAGAAAACAATCCTAAAATTTGTAAAGAAAAAGAGAAAAACAAAACTGGAGGCATCACACTTCCTGATTTAAAATTACATTACAAAGCTATAGTAATGAAAATAGTATGGTACTGGCATAAAGACAGACACATAGATTAATGGAACAGAATAGTCCAGAAATAAATCCAAACATACTTGATTAACTAATTCTCAACAAGGGCACCAAGAGAACATAATGGGGAAGGGATGATCTCTTCAGTAAATTGTGCTGGGGAAACTGGATTTTCACATGCAAAAAAATGAAATTGGACCCTTTTGCCATGCACAAAAATCAGCTTAAAATGGATAAATGATCTAAACATAAGACCTGAAACCATAAAAGTCCTAGAAGATAATATAAGGAAAAAACCTCTTGATACGGCCTTGGCAATAATTTTTTGGACATCACACAAAAAGCTTGGGCTACAAAAGCAAAAATAAATAAATGGAGCTATATCAAACTAAAATGCTTCTGTACAGCAAAGGAAACAAATAAGAAGATGAAAAGGCAACCTACAGATGGAGAAAAAATATTTACAAACCGTATCTCTGCTGAGGGGCTAATATCTAAACTTCATAAAGAACTTACACAACTCAATAGCAAGAAAACATATAAGCTGATATAAAAGGGCAAAGGACCTGTTTCTCCAAAGATGACATAAACATGGCTAACAGGTATATGAAAAGATGTTCAACACCACTAATTATCAGGGAAATCAAAGCTACTACGAGTTACCACCTCACATCAATTAGGATAGCTGTTATCAAAAAGACAAGAGGTAAGTATTGGCAAGTGTGTGGAGAAAAGGGAACCCTTGTACACTTTGAGTGGGAATGTAGATTGTTGCAGCCATTATGGAAAACAGTATGGAAGTTCATAAACAAAAATAGAAGTACTATATGACCCGGAAATCCCCTTTCTGGTTATGTACTCAAATGAAATCCCTGCAAAGATATCTGCACTCCCATGTTCTTTGTGGCATTATTCACAACAGCCAAGATTTGGAAACAACCTAAGTGTCTGTCAGTGGATGAATGAATAAAGAAAATGTGTTATATATACTTGCACAGTGGAATATTATTCAGCCTTAAAAAAGGAGGGATCCTGGCCAGGCACAGTGGCTCACGCCTGTAATCTCAGCACTTTGGGAGGCCGAGGTGGGCAGATCACAAGATCAGGAGTCCAAGAGCAGCCTGGCCAACATAGTGAAACCCCCGTCTCTACTAAAAATATAAAAAGAAATTAGCCGGGCTTGGTGCTGGGCACCTGTAGACCCAGGTACTTGGGAGGCTGAGGCAGGAGAATTTCTTGAACCTGAGAGGCAGAGGTTGCAGTGAGTCAAGATCGTGCCACTGCACTCCAGTCTGGACAACACAGCGAGACTGTCTTAA
Organism: Rhinopithecus bieti; assembly: GCF_001698545.2. Classification (NCBI taxonomy): domain Eukaryota; kingdom Metazoa; phylum Chordata; class Mammalia; order Primates; family Cercopithecidae; genus Rhinopithecus; species Rhinopithecus bieti. The sequence continues at coordinate 882,128 of NW_016803028.1, read as the reverse complement.
AAAAAAAAAAAAAAAAAAAAAAGGGATCCTGCTGTTTGCCACAGTATGGATGAACCTGGAAGATATTAGGCTAAGAGAAATAAACCAGACACAGAAAGAAAAATATTGTATGATCTCATTAATATACAGAATCTTTTAAAAATTGCAAGTATACAGAGATACAGACTAAACAGTGGTTATTAGGAGAAAGGTGGGAAGAGAGAAAATGGAAGATATAGTTCAAATGGTATAACGCTGTAGGATGAATAAGTCTAGAGATCTAATGTACAAAATGAGGACTATAGCTGATAATTGTGTATTGCACTGGAGATGTTTGCTAAATGAGTAGACCATAGCTGCTCTTGCCACACAAAATGTGAGTGCCACACACTACGTGAGATGATGGATATGTTAATTTGCTTTACTATAGGAACCATTTTAGTATCTATATGTATTTTGCAAAATCATATTATATACTTTAAATATACACAATAAGAATTATTTTAAAAATTTCAGTGGCCCACTTTCAATAATTGATAAAACAAAGACTTTAACAACACTATCAATTAACTGATATTTATAAAACACTCCACTGAATGACTTCAGAGTACCCATTCTTTTCAAGTGCACATGTAACATTCTCCAGGATAGACTATGTAATAGAACCCAAAACAAGTCTCAATAAAATTTGTAAGAAGTTTGTAATTGTACAAAGCATGTGCTCTGACCACAATGGAATTTAGAGATCTGTAAGAGAGAGAAACCTGAGAAAACATCAAATATTTGGAAATTAAACAACACACTTCTGAATAACCCATGAGTCGAAGAAATCACAAGGGAAATTAAGTTTTACTGAATGAAAACAAACACACAACATCAAAATCTATGGAATATAGCTAAAGTGGTACTTAGAAATAAATATAACTTCGATACCTATATCAGAAAAGAAGAAAAGACAAATAAAAAATATAAGCTTCCACCTTAAGAAACTAGAAAACAAAGAGCAAGCTAAGCCCAAGACAAGCAACAGGAATAAAATAATAAATATTAGAGCAGAAAAACAATAGATAAAAAATTTTAATCCCTAAAAGATTTTTATTTCAAAAGATCAACAAAATTGACAAACCCTTAACTAGACCAAGAAAACATTACTAATTACCAAAATCAAGAATGAAAGAGCAGTAAAGCACCAAAAAACTCCATGTGATCTTCTCAATAAAGTAGGAAGAGCCAGCAAAGGAGACTGGGATAAGAGAAACCAGAAACCAAGGGAGAATGTATTTCAATAATGAGAGTGGTCAATTGGTTGAGTGTTGCTAATTCCTATAAAAGAAAAGGAGAATTGACCTTTGGATTAGGCCATGTGGATTTTGTTGACAACCTTAGGAAGTATTTTGAGAAAATAGCATAAATAAAAATCTAATTGTAATGACTTGGAACAGAACTCATTGTAAGAAGTGAAGAAGTGGAAAAAATGAATACAGACAACTCTTCCAAGGGGTTTTGTTTAAATTAAGGACAGCAGAGATTTGGAGTAGTAGGGAGAGAGATGAGACGCCTAAGGGAAGTTATTTTTGTCTTTTAAGATGGGAGATATGGTATGTATAGACTGAGGAGTAATTGAAAGTTAAAAGGGGGAAAAGTTGGTGATGCAAGAGAGAGTAGATACCTGCAGGCACAAAGTCCTTGAGAAGGCAGGAGGGAATGAGATGTAGTTCAAAAGTAAAGCATGTCAGGAACTCTGAAGGGTCTGAGATTTTATTGTATTTGTAAGCCAACAAGTTAGCCTGCCACTATTTCATGGATGCTCAGCAAACGGGAAACTCCTGGGTCAAAGACAAAGGCTTTGATTTCTCACACCACCAGTTCCCTGCACCCCAATTCCTCAGATCAATGTGAAGAGGGCCAGGTGACACCTGCATATGCAATGAGTTGCATTACAAGTGAGGAAGTCTGAACGTAGGGAACCTGAATCTTTTATATTGGGTAATAAAGGTGTGTGTCCTTTGCTCCAGACACATTGTTTTTATTATATTGAACAGTAAACATTCTTGCTCTTTGTTCCAGCGGGAGACATTATCTCTATCTTCCAGGGCTATGAAACATTCAATCCTTGATTACATAGTCTGGAGCAAGGAAATGTGAGAGTCTCTTAGAGAATTGTCTCTCAACAGAGTTTAGCCTTTAGTAAGAGCTAAATACTAAATTTAGCACCATTTTAAATGGTGGAGGTTGAGGGGTGGGGAAGATAGATTGTTGGAAAAGATTCTAGTACCTCTTTTTTGCTTACTTTTATTTTTTCCCCTAGCAAATCAATAGATGAAGGTATCAGGTAAAATTGAGGAGTGGGCATCAAGAGTATATGGTTTAAAGAGAGATAAAGCTGTCTAGAAAAGGAGAGGGTTGGCCAAGGAAATGTAGAATTATTGAGCACTGCCGAGGATACTCCTATAGTTTGTGATCATAAATTTAACCAGTCAGCACTCTTGTGACTGTTTTATCCGGGTTCATATCATGCTTTAGTGCAGTGAAAGATCAAGCAGAGAGTTGGCTTTAACCAAGACTGGAATTTTTTTTTTTAGGACAGTATGATAGAGAAAGAATGTGGTAAGGGCCTTAGGGGTATACACTGACAAACCCTTAACTAGGATGATTACAGTAATGGACCATGGAATCTAGGCTGGATAAAGAGGAGAGTGAGGAAAGGAAGGCCCGTGAAAAATTGATGAGGCCAAAGGATCAGAGTTCCTGATGGGATTAAAGAAGAGTTAGAGTGGGTATATTAGAATAAGTGAACTAGGAAGACAGAAGGAGGTAGTCAAATAATGGAATGCCTAAAATCAAGGTTTTAGAGTAATAGTACATGAGCATGGAAGTGGGTAGCTAAGGTGGAGTGGAGAAAAAGATCATGAGAGGTGAGGAGTCAAGAAACTGAGTGACCAGAGTGTCAGATGTATCATTTAGTGCTTGTTGAAGTCACCAAGAATAACAAGTCACAGTAGAAAGACAGGGACCTGTATGCTAAAATTTTGAATGAATGAGAGGAAATGACTGAAAGGTCAGCAGATGATTGCAACATAGAGGGGGTGGCAGGTGCCATGGACTGATGACAAACTATCCCTTTATTTAATAAATATTTATTTACATGTGGCCAACTAATTACTGTGGGAAGAACAACTTATCACATCCTCAAGGATTACATACTAATTGGAAGATAATATACTCCTCCATCAAAAGCGAAACAGTAAGGCAAACATTGCAGTGTAGTGAGGCAGAAAGACCACTTGCCTAAGGGTCAGAAAATCCGATTTCTATTATAAGTTCCAGGTTTGTCAATAATTAACCGTGAGCCTGGGTAAATCAATTCACCTCATCAGGCCTCAGTTTCCACATTTGGATGCAGATGAGATGATTCAGCTCCGCAGAGCATAACATTTCATAATTCTATGAATAAAATAATAGCTATTTCACACAGAAACTGGGGAGAATAAATAAGCACAACTGTCCAGATTTTACAGACGGAAGAACGTGAACCATGAAGGACTACATGATTTGTCCAGCATCAGAATATAAAGTCAGGTTCATTGTTGTTTGTGTTAGATCATATAATGCAGAGCAAATGGCCTAATCTGTGTTTGTTTTGTCCACTTTCCTAAATTTTGTTTGTCTTTCCATTATCTCTACTTGGTTCTAGCTAGGTCACAATTGCTTATGTCAAAGGGACAAAGAAAATACCACAAGAATCCATAACTATAACAATGTTGTTTAACACAACTTTGATTACATTTTTACAGGAAGCAAAGAAGTGTGTTGCCCTCCAGGAAATGTGTGTTGCTCTGATGTAATTAGGTTGACATACGTTTCCCTGGTAGCCAATATAAGGAATGGGTCCACTGACCCTTGACATCAGGAAATTTTGGGGTTGGATTAGATGTCAAGGTTGGGAAGGATATTATTTGGGTAAAGGGGTTCATTAACAGTTCTTCCACTATAATGAATTTTTCGTTTATAGCTGTGATGTTACTCCCATATTTTTGAACACGTACAAGCATATTCAGTGATACTTTGAGATCCAACTATATGCTAAGTACTTACTGTAAGGCCTAGTGGCATTGTGGAGAGCAGGATAGTTAAGGTATCTGTCCTATCTCCTTTTGTTAATATATACTGAATGGCAAAGATAGACGTGAACAAGAAAATGAATAAATAAGATATTTTTTCAGAGCATGATCAACGTTATGAAGAATATAAAACAGAGTAACAAGATGTCTCTTACCATGTTTTACATTTCCCCCATTTAGAAAATAAGTACCACAAGAGTTAGGACCTTGTCTGTTATATTTATCAGTGTACCCACTGTGCCTTGGTTAGTGAGTTTTGGTTGTGGGCTTCTTTAGATAGGGGAGTCAGGAAAGGTATCTGTAAGGTGCCCTGAATGCCGAGAACTGGAAAATAAGGAGTTTTCAGCCAAAGATCTGGAGAAGCAGCATTCTGGGGAAGAGCAATGTAAAATTCCCAAGGAAGCAACAAGTTCAGCATGCTTAAGAAACATAAGAAAGGTCAGTGTGGCTGGAAAATTGTAAGGTTAGAAGTTTGAATTTTAATTTAATTACTATGATAAGTCATTATAGTTTTTTTTTTTTTTTTTTCCTTTTCTTTTCTGGCCATGTTTTCTTCCTCTAATTTTATTTCCTTTTTTTTCTAAAGAGTTTTAGTCAGGGATTTTAAATGACTGTATATTTATCTTTAAAAGTTTCCCCAGACAGTTTTGTAGGGAATAGAGTGAGAATAGCATGAGGGGAAGCAAGAGATCAGTTAGGAGATGAGTGTTGATGGTGGACTGGTGCAGGGGAAGAAGTATTGAGCAGTAATTGAGTTTGAGATGTATTCTAGTAGGCTGGGTGTGGTGGTGCTTTGGGAGGCCCAGGTGGAAGGATAGCTTGAGGCTAGGAGTTTGACAGTTTGAGAGATATATTCAAAAGATAGAACAACAGGATTGTTCAGCTGTTGTTCTTCAACTGTTGTTCAACAGCTGATTGATTGGATACGGAGTGAGAGAAAAAACACGAAAGACTCCATTGCTTTGGTCTGAGTAATTTGGTGGTAGTAGTTCCACTAGCAAGGAAACTGGGAGAGGAGCAGAGTTTTTCTATGGAGAATCAAGCAGTTAATTTTATCCACGTGAAGCTTAACAGTGCCTGTTAGATCTCCAAATGGATGTGTAGATAAAATGGTTGATACGAGTATGGCAAGATGTCAGAACTGAAGATATTACCCTTCTGTGAGTCACTGGCATTTAGATGCTATGTAAAGCCACAAGACTGAGTGAGCTCATCAAGGGAGAGCATGTCGATATGAGCAGCAAGGACTAACCCTTGAACATTTTTGCCTTTGAAAAATACAATATTTTATAGACTAGAAGTACATTATTTACCAGGTAAATCAGCCAGTTTTAAAAACCCACTTTGTCTTCCTTTCTCAGCAAGTAGCGGGAGGCCGTCTTAGAAGGAAGCTATCCTGGTGAGAAGCTCTAATCACACAGCAGCCCCTAGGACTTGCCAGTATGTCATCAGATACACAACGAAAGGCTCTGGTTCCCCTAGGCCTCTGTCTCTCATCATAAGTCTTCCCTGACTCCCCCAGGCCACAGTGATCCCTCCTTCTCCTAACTCTTCTTCCTCATTACTTTCTGGACCTTTACAGACATTCCTCCTGGTGGTGTAGCTACTTATGCAGAACAGATGCTCTAATATGTGTTTGTTTACCTCTATTTATACAAAGTTTGTATTTGTCTTCTTGTTATCTCTAACTAGGCAATGATTGCCTTTTACCCCCACTTTCAACAACATTATAATTTCCTCAAGGGCAGGATATTCTTATGTATCTTTCTATCCCTTACCATGTTCTGTATTTCCCCATTTGGAATGTAAATACCACAAGAGCTAGGATTGGTCTGTTATGTTCATCACTGTACTCTTTGAGTCTGAAACAGTATTCTTGAATAAACACAGATAGAATGGAGGAATATAAAAGCTGCTGATAGTTGTCTAGATAGATGATTAAGTGCCCTGCCTAAAAGCAAGACTTTCACCCTTTTCCTTGGTAGACATAACCTCCACTTTTGGTCCCTTTTTTAACACCACCCTATGCAGAAGTGTTTCACTTCATATCATCTTTATGGACTCTTTCCACAGTTTCTGCTGATACTCAAGTACATAAGAATAGGACATATATTTATGGTCTATATAATGCATATATGTAGTTGGGATCTGTGGTAGATTGTCTGCAAAGATGACCATCTACAATTTCTTTCATCTTTGTATGTGTACATTGCACAGACATGAGCTACTGTGCCCAGCTGTTTAACTTATTTTTTAAAGAAAAGATAAAATATAAAAACTTTAGGCCAGGCGTGGTGGCTCACACCTATAATCCCAGCACTTTGGGAGGCTGAGGTGGGTGGATCACCTGAGGTCAGGAGTTTGAGACCAGCCTGGCCAACATGGTGAAACCCCATCTCCACTAAAATACAAAATTAGCCAGGCATGGTGGCAGATGCCTGTAATCCTAGCTACTTGGGAGGCTGAGGTAGGAGAATCACTTGAACCCGGGAGGTAGAAGTTGCAGTGAGCCAAGATTGTGCCATTGCACTCCAGACTGGGCGACAGTGAGAGACTGTCTCACACACCAAAAAAACCTTTAAAAGAAGTTATTACCTTAAGAAGAGAGAGGGGATTGGGTAAATGATAACACAGAAATATAATCGTAAAACTCTAGACTGCCCACGTCCCCGGCCCGCCCAGCCTGCAGCAGCAGCAACAGCAGCAGCGGCCTCGCAGGTGTTTATGTCGGGTCTCGGGGTCTTGCAGCAGCATCCGGACTACCTGATCAGCGGCAGCACCAGCTGTGTGCCCAAGGATGGGCTCACTGTGCAGCAGCTCTTCGCCAGCACCGACGGCCTCACCTACAAGGACTTCCTGATTTTCCCAGGATTGATAGACTTTATAGCTGATGAGGTGGACCTGACCTCAGCCCTGACCCGGAAGGTCACGCTGAAGACGCAGCTGATCTCCTCCCCCATGGACATTGTGACAGAGGCTGACATGGCCATCGCGATGGCTCTCATGGGAGGTATTGGTTTCATTCACCACAAGTGCACCCCAGAGTTTCAGGCCAAGGAGGTGCAGAAGATCAAGAAGTTTGAACAGGCAGGCCATGGTGCTGAGCTCCTCGCACACTGTGGGTGATTTGACCTTCCAGATTCTGAGCTCAAGCAGTCCTCGCACTTCAGCCTTCCAAGTAGCTAGAACTATGGATGTGTGCCACCATGTACAGCTAATTTTATTATATTTTTGTAGAGACAGGGTCTCACTATGTTACCCAGGCTGGTCTCAAACTCCTAGGCTCAGACCATCCTCCTGTTTTGGCCTCCAAAGTGCTAGAATTATAGGCATGAGACACCATGCCCAGCCTTAAGACTTATTTTTTGAGTGACTACTTTTAGAGCTGCTGGTATTAGGGAAATAGTGCTGCAAGCTAACAGGAGTCTATAGCCCTGCAGCACACAACTGTCAACATGCATGCCCAGATGCTTACAGTACCATGGAATAACAGGGCCATAATTGAGGTCTTTGAAAGGACATAGAAAGGGCCTGTTGCTCTTCCCATAGCAGGAGATGAGAGGAGAAATCTTGAAAGGGATGTTAGGGCCTGTTAAGATGCTGGTTCTGGGGAAAGAATACCAGCAGACTGGGTATAGCTTATTTTGGAGGGAAGATGTAATCTGATGCTTTTTAGGTTACAAACATCTTTCATTTTCAAATGCTTGTTATCTCTTCTCTGAACCAAAATGAATGACCTATATCAGTGGTTCTCAAAGTGTGATCCCTGGATCAGCAGCATCACCGTTCCCAGGAAACTGGCTAATGCAACTGCTTGAGCTCCGCTCCAGACCTATGAGTCTGTGACTCTGGAGCTGGACCAGTGACCTATGTTTTAATAAGCTTTCCAGGTGATGTTAATGCTTGTTCATGTTAGAAAATCACTGGTTTAGAGAAAACTAGTAATTGTTCCATAAGTTTAGTTTAAAGAAGGAGAAAGAAGCCTGTCCTTTAGCCAAGTTAAAAAAAAAAAAAGAGGCTGTTTACAGGGACATTTTGAGAGCATCTAAGGTTAAAAAAAATAAAAAATAGTTTAGCTTGGCTGGAGGCCTTGCAGAACAGTAGTTGTGGAGAAACCAGTGCTCCACATAGATAACCACAAACACTAAACTGGAAAGCAGCTGTCTGCCACTCAGGAGTAAGTGCAGACTAGAGACTTATAGAGACCAGGTTGCCAGTATCCTTCTCTGAGATACCAATCCTTAACCCAAGAAACCCAAGGCCAATAGATAGCTAAGTATAAAAGTTATTCTCTGAGAGTGAGGATACCTAGATTAGGGATAATGGATAATAAAGACGTATGAGGCCAAGTGTGGTGGCGGGCACAGTGGCTCATGCCTGTAATCCTAGCACTTTGGGAGGCCAAGGTGGGCAGATAACCTGAGGTCTGGAGTTTAAGACAAGCCGGGCTAACGTGGTGAAACCGTCCCTACTCAAAATACAGAAATTAGCCAGTCATGGTGGTGCATGCCTATAGTCCCAGCTACTCAGGATGCTGAAACAGGAGAGTCTCTTGAACTGGGGAGGCTGAGGTTGCAGTGAGCCGAGATCGCCCTACTGCGCTCCAGCCTGGGAGACAGAGCCAGACTCCGTCTCAAAAAAAAAAAAAAAAAAAATCTGTATGATACAATATTTGCAAAAACTTGTGTCTATTTCTTTTCACTTTTTTAAATGTGGCTACTAGAAAATACAACCTATGTAGCTGACATTTATGATCTGTATTATATTTCTTTTCACGTTGGTCCATAAGGCACATATAAAATGGAGGGCGCATATAAAAAAACTAACCGTTTTTCCTCCAGGTCTGAGCAGTGGGTGTTCAGAACCACAAACCATCATTTCTTATTCCGGTGTCATTTGTATTTATATTACGAAGATAACTCAGTAATGTGAGCCATAAAAATTATACAGCAAACATCTTTTATATCCAAGTTCACAAAGCAGTTATTCAATCCTAGAAATTAAACTTTCCATCAGGGGAGCATGAATTGATTGGTAAAAACTAGAACATATACTAATACATACCAACAATAGCCACTCTCACTTCACCTACCTTCACTAGTTCAGACATAGTTAATTAATCAGGGCATATTTTATTTTTATTTTTTAATTTTGTGAGTATATAGAAGGTGTATATATTTATGAAGTATATGAGATGCTTTGATACTGGCATGCAATGTGTAATAATCACATGGTAAATAGGGTATCCATAATCAGGCCTTTTTTCCTACTGATCTGAGACATAGCATCAATGTCCTTATCATCTCTGCTCTAAGAAGCTATGTAGCTATTGAGGGATGCAGTCATCATACAAAACTAGGTCTGTTTCACTCCAAAGACTGCATTTCTTCCTTCCACCATGCAGATTTCCACTTGATAAGAGGTGCACGTTTATAGTTTTATCTGTAATTCAGATAAATAAACTGATCTTCTGATTTATAGGCCAGTATCTTCTTAATTTGGTTGACAGATTTTATCCCTGAGAGATCAAATGCCTTTTGATATGCTGGCAAACTTGAATATCTGACCCTAACAACTGAGAGCAGGACTCTAGTCCAGGAATAGCCTGTACAGAGCACACATGCTCACTCTCTTCTCCCTTAACTACAGTAGACACTGAAAATCAATTTCTATTGCTCTTTTGTGTTGAGCCTAGACATAGCCTTAAAATACTTTTTAACACAGTGCTCTAGAAAGCTACTGCCAGTTGACCTGTGAGACCCTATTGATTTGCTGGTGTGGATGATAGTGACCTAACAAACTGCTTTTCTCAGCATCACGCTGGCTTTCCTCTGTCCTTATTCCCCTCTTGCTACTTCCCAGAAGGATAGATAGGTTCTAAGACCAATCCAGAAGGTTTGTGTACCTGAGGAAGGTTTGGAAACCTGAGGAAGAAAAATGGCATTTTAGGAAGTCTAGACTCAATAGGATGGGAAAATTCCTATAACATGTTTTTTGGGTTTTCCAGAAGCAAGCTCCAAAAAGGTTTCCATACAGGTCTCTTTAAATTCTATTACGATCTGTGATTTAGAACTCACCAGAAGTATGGAATTTACCACAATAATAGTAATAATCCTGTATCAGTTAGGATTATTTTGCCTGCAAATAATAGAAATTGCCCCCCAAACAGTAGCTTAAACAAGATAGTTTATTTTTGTTACGTGTAAGTAACTCCAGAGGAAGGTAAACCCAGACTTGTATGGTAACTCTCAGGCCATTGAGAACACAGATCCCTTCTATCATTTTGTCGTTTTAAAGTATGTAGAATGGCCAGCCTTCCATTTGTATGTCAGTTCATGGGCAAATGTGGCTGCTGAAGTACATTTGCTCTGGGAAGGAAAAAGGAGGAAGGACAAAAAGATTTATCCAGTTCTGTCCTCTGTTTAAGAAGCTGTGGTAGGCTGAATAATGGCTACCCCAAATATGTCCACTCTAATTCCCAGAACCTTTAAGTATGTTACCTTATATAATTTATTAGTCCTTTTTCACACTGCTGATAAAGACATACCCAAGGCTGGGAAGAAAAAGAGGTTTAATGGACTCACAGTTCCGTGTAGCTGGGGAGGCCTCACAATCATTGTAGAAGGTGAAAGGCACTTCTTACATGGTGGCAGCAAGAGAGAATGAGAAAGATGCAAAGGGAAACCCCTTATAAAACCATCGGTTCTCATAAGACTTATTGACTACCACAAGAACAGCATGGGGGAAACCACCCCCATGATTCAATTATCTCCCATGGTGGAGAATTATGGGAGTATAATTTAAGATGATACTTGGGTGGGGACACAGAGCCAAACCATATCAGTGACAAAAGGGACTTTGCAGGTTTGATTAAGTTAGAGATCCTGAGATGGGGAGATTATCCTGCATTATTTGGGTGGGTCCAATATAATCATAAAGGTCCTTATCAGAGAGGGGCATGAAAGAGAGAAGATGTAAAGACAGAAGCAGAAGTTGGAGTGATGTGGGGCCACAGCTGAGGAATGCAGGCAGCCTTTAGAAGCTGAAAAGACAAGAAAACAGATTATCCCTAAAGTGTACAGAAGGAATATAGCCCTGATATGTTAGACTTCTCTGATGGTTAACTGTAGGTGTCAACTTTGTCAACTTGACTGGGTTAAGGGATACCCAGTTAGTTGGCAAAGCATTATTTCTACGTATGTCTGTGAGGGTAGTTCTGGAAAAGATTAGCATTGGAATCAATAGACTAATTAAGGAAGATCTGCCCTTACCCAATCTGAGTGGACACTATCCAATGTGTTGAGAACTCCAATAGAACAAAAAGGCAGAAGAAGGGTGAATTCACTCTTTTCTGGAGCTGGTACACTCGTCTTCTCCTGCCCTTGGATATCAGAACTCCAGATTCCCTGGCCTTCAGACTCCAGGAATTGTACCAGTGGTTCCTCAGTTTCTCAAGTGTTCTGCCTCAAACTGGGAGTTACACCATTGGCTTCCCCAGTTCTCAGGCCTTCTGACTTGGATTGAACTACACCACCAGTTTCCCTGGGTATCCAGCTTGCAGATGACGTATTATGGGACATCTCAACCTCCATAATCACATGAGCCAATTCCCATAATAAATCTCTTCTATCTATCTATCTATCTATCTATCTATCTATCTATCTATCTATCTCAATCTCCATAATAACAGGAGCCAGTTCCCATAATAAATCTCCTCTCCTATCTATCCATCCATCCATCCATCCATCCATCCATCCATCATCCTATTGGCTTTGTTTCTGTGCAGAACCCTAACTAATACTGATTTTGGTGCCAGGAGTGAGGTGTTGCTATAGCAAATACCTACAAATGTGGAGTGACTTTGGAAATGGGCAATAGGTAGAGGCTGGAAGAGTTTTGAAGAGCATGCTAGAGAAAGCCTATATAGCCATGAATAAGCTGAAAAGGTGATTCTTGTGGGGGCTCAGAAGATGAGGAGAGCTGTAGAGAAAGCCTCAGTTTTCTCAGAGGCTACCTAAGTGCTCATGATCAGACTGTTGGTAGAAATATGGCTGATAAAGGCCATTCTGGTGAGGGCTCAGACAGAAATGAGGAATATATAATTGGAAACTTCAGGAAAGACAATCCTTATTATGAAGTGATAAATAACTTGGCTGAATTGTATGTGTCCTAGTGTTTTGTAGAAAGTAGAACTTCTGAATGATGAAATAAGGTATTTAGTAGAGGAAATATGTAAGCAAAGTACTGAGGCTGCAGCATGGGTTCTCTTGACTGCTTATAGTAAATGCAAGAAGACAGAAACAATATTAAGATGGAATTTGCTATCAAAAAAGGAAGCAAAAATTAAAGATTTGGAAAATTCTCATTCTGTAAAAAATGAGAAAATGTATTCAGGAGAAAACACCAAGGGTGTAGCCAAACAAACATTTGATAAGGAGATTGGTATGGATAGAAGGAAGACAGATGATAGTCATCAAAACAATGATGACTGATCCTGAAAACACTTCAGAGGTCTTTGGGGCTGCCCTACCCATCATAAGCCCAGAATACCGGGTCCTTGAGGCCAGAACAATTTCAAGGCTATGCTTCTTACATTCTAGTGCAGTGCTCCTTGGCCAACCCAGCTGTGTCTCAAGTGGTCCTAGATGTGGCTTGGGCTGCTTCTCCCGAAGGCACATGTGGTAAACCTTGACATGTGTCCAGGTGGTGCTAACTCTGCAGGCACACAGTGCAAGTGCTGTGGGGCCTTAGTTACTTCCACCTATATGTCACAGGGTTCCAGAGAGCCTCAGAGTCCAGGTAGAAAATTGCCACAGGGTGTTGACACTGAAAAGAGCCTTCTCTGGGGACTGCCTAGCAGAGCTGTGAGAGCAGGACTGCCCCCAGGACCCTAGAGCCACCAATGTGTGTCTCCAGCCTGGAAGAGCCACATACATCAGACTCCAACCCATGAGAGCTGTCTGTCACTTGAACAGCAAAGACATGAGAACAGGGCCACTTGGAGCCTTGGGGACCCAACTCCCACTCCCGTGTCTCTAAAAGGCAAGACATCAAGTCAAAGAAGAATATTTTTCAAGCCTTAAGAGTTATTATTTGCCATGTTGGATTTTGGACTAACTTGGGACCAGTTATCCCTTTCCTCCTCCCTATTAGAATGGGAATGTCTATCCTGTGCCTGTCCCACCATTGTATTTTGGAAGCACATAACTTGTTTGGTTTCACAGACTCACAGCTGGAGGGAAATTTGCCTCAGGATAAATTGTACCTTGTGTCTCACTCATTTCTGATTTACATAGTTAGATGAGACTCTGGACTAGACTTTTGAGTTGATGCTGGAATGACTTACAACTTTTGGGGCTATTGGAATGAAAAAATGCGTTTTGTGTTTGAGAGAACATGAATCGGGTGGGGAGGCAGGGGTAGAATGCTGTAGTCTGAATGTTTGTGTTTCCCTAAAATGCGTATGTTGAAACTTAATCCCCAATGTGATAGTAATAAGAGGTGGGGACTTTTGGAGGTGATTAGGTCATGAGGGCTTAGCCCTCATGAATGGGATTAGTGCCCTTGGAAGTCAAGGGGGCTTGCTCACCCCCTCTACCATATGAGAACACAGTGAAAAGGTACTATCAATGAAGAATGGAACCTCACCAAATACTGAATCACCTGGGGCGTTGATCTTGGACTTCCTAGCCTCCAGAACTATCAGCAATGAATTTCTGTTGTTTATAAATTTCCCAGCCTAAAGTATTTTGTTATAGTAGCCCAAATGGGCTAAGACAACTTCTGACCTCCAGAACCGTAAAATAATAAATTTGTGTTTTAGTAAGCCAATAAATTTGGCAATTCATTACAGCAGCAATAAGAAACGAATACAGCATTCTTTCCAGAAGTCCCTCTCGATAATTCCCATTGAGAATTGACTAGAATTTATCTCATTGGCTAGAATTAAGTCAAATGACCACAAATGGCTGCAAAAGAACCTAGAAAGTATAATATTTACCTCGGCATATTGACAACTCCAATATGACAGTAAGTGAGAAGGAAGGGAATAATTGATGGTCAGTGGACAACTAGAAACTTCCACCAGTTATTGCTTAGGGAACACTTAATATGACCCCAGTACTTTGCTAAGCATTTTGCATATACATTCTATTATTTATTCTTCATCACCCTAGGTGAATAGATGTTTTCTTTATTTTACTAATGACTGTGCCTGTCCCACCATTGTATGGAAAATGTCTCTAAAAAAGACATTTAGAGGGAATTAAGTAGTGAGCTCACTAGATTATTTACTGTTGGAGAACAATGACTGTATTACTGTTTTACTTTTTAAGACCAGTAACCATTTTATAGTAGGAACACAATGAATGTTGATTGGATATGAAATTCTAAATGCCAATATTTTATCCCAGATCTAACTCCAAACCTGTGTACATACACATGCTCTCTTCTTTCTCTCTCTCTCTTGCTCTTTCTCTCATTCTCTCTCTTGCTCTTTCACTTTCTCACACTCTCTCTGCTGTGTGTGTGTGTGTGTGTGTGTGTGTGTGTGTGTGTGTATGTGTAGTATATGTGTTTCTATAGTGGACATGCTATTGACACTGCTGCCGTTCAAGAAACTTTTAAGTGTGCAGTTAGAAGGCAAATTTAGCAACGTAAATGAGTGGTTGTGACAAAAAAGATGATGTCCAAGAGGAAGTAACACTGGCAGAAGCATCACATTAAAGGAACTCTCAAGGATACTTCATGTTATTGAAAGTGCAAAGGATAAAATGTTGGAAGCTAGTACGAATTTAGAAAGGATATGACAATTTGCCAAGGCATAGAAAAGATGCTCTGAAGGCAGGCATTATTCAAACTACTCTTGACAAGATTTTTATAAACAAAGCACTTTAATTATCAATGTCTCTAATGTTTTACATCATAATCTATTAAATAAATGTTAGTTTTGCTATTTTAGAAATATCCCTATACAGTTACAGCTGAAAGTAAGAAGTAAGAGAATTTTTAATGTTTGGGCCAAGAATTTTTTGGACTAGTTATAAGTTTTCCTATGATTATTAAAATTGCTTTGCGCAGTGTCTGTTTGCATGGTCATCTGTATGACTCTGCAGTATCATGCAAAGTGAAGACTGCCTGGTTATGGGTAAAACAAGAAATTCAAAATGATAGAACTTATGGTTTAGCGATGTAAGTGTATTTAAAGTATAACAGGAGTTTGGAAAATTATAAAAGGTACAATAATATTGTAGATACACCTGCCAGTGCATACCAGTAACCCACATAGCTATTCAGTGGTATATGACACATTTGAGACAGAGATTATCTGGGTATTCATTTGTCTGGAGAGACAGGACAGGTGTGAATGACCATATTATGTCTTATCTTTGGAAAACATGGAAGCTAATGTCAACCTCTCTTAAACATTTGCTCCCTTGAGTCATGTGTCTGTACCAATTAGAAGGCCATTGGGTGCAGGTACCTTAGGACTCAAGCTCCTCTTGCTGTTCATTTCTCTTGGCCCTACCATCTACTTGCATATTGGCTCAATTTCTGGCTGGCAGCTCATCATGACAGCTGTACCAGGTATTACATCCCAATGCTGTTAGGGACTGTCTTTTTTCCAGAGTCTCTTCAGGAGTAAGGAGATGCCTGCTATGGTTTTGATGTTTGTCCACTTCAAACCTCATGTTGAAAATTGACCTCCAGTGTTGGAGGTGGGGCCTAATGGGAGGTGCTGGAGTCATGGGAGCAGATCTCTCATGAATAGATTCATGCTCTCCTTTAGGGGTGAGTGAGTTCTCACTCTCTTAGTTCCCATGAGAGCTGGTTGTTAGCTGGGTGTTGTGGTGTACCTGTAGTCCGAACTACTCGGAAGGCTGAGGCAAGAAGATCACTTGAGCTGAGGAGTTGGAGGCTATAGTGCACTATGATCACGCCTGTGAATAGCACTCCATCCTGGTCAACACAGTGAGATCCCATCTCTAAAACAAAGAGCCAGCACCCCCCTCAACACATACCAATTTTGCTTACTGTCTTGCCTTGTGATCTCTGCACACACTGATTCCCCTTTGCCTTCTGCTGTGAGTGGAAGCAGCTTGAAGTCCTCAACAGATGCAGATGCCCAATCTTGAACTTTTCAGCTGTCAGAATCATGAGCCAAATAAACCTTTTTTTCTTAGTTGGGCTTGAGTATTCCTTTGTATCAATGCAAAATGGACTAAGACAAAGCCCTCTAGTGAATTACCACTCCACATGGCCCCTGTAGCAGTCAGAGTGCAGGATAAAAAACTAAAACCACTCTATGCATTCTGGATGTAAAAGGGCCCCTAATTCTCTATATAGAATTAATGGCGTATACTACTGCTCAGAGAGTGGGAATATGGGGATAAGGTTCAAAAGCTCTATTCTTGAAAGTCAGAGGAGCTGACCCTCAAAGATCTTAGCCTGGAACACCTAGGTGCATATTAATATTTCCTGAAGTTTGTACCAGGAAGCTACTAGGAATTTCTCATTTGCCCTGCTATACAGCTATAATCATATCCAGAGGAATAATGTCCTTCTCTTTCCAAATCTTGCCTCTGTTCTCATGAGTAATAACCTGGAACGAGACAGAGATGGTGATTCTAGGACACATGGTGGTAGTACTTTGCTGGCAGCAGAAAAATTCAGCATACTCACCTCTAAACCAGCCCCAGCAAGGGGAACAGGCCACTGGGATTACCTTAGGCCTGTCACAATTTACCTTTGATCCTGAAGGCAGAGTGTGGCACTCTCACCTGTGTCACACGGGGAAGGGTTGAAACCCACCCAATTCAGGGTTTGACTAGTAAGGAAAACAAAGAAAAAGCTGTTGGTTAAACAAGCAGCAGTGCCTACTACATACTAGATAACAATATAATCATAATTTTATTTGCAAATAAATATATATGTTACCAAAGTAGCTAGCTATATAGTTTAAAGAAATATGCTGTATATGGCTGGGCATGGTGGCTCATGCCTATAATCCCAGCACTTTGGGAGGCCAAGGCGGGTGGATCACAAGGTCAATAGATTGAGACCATCCTGGCCAATATGGTGAAACCCCGTCTCTACTAAAATTACAAAAATTAGCTGGGTGTGGTGGCATATGCCTGTAATCTCAGCTACTAGGGGAGGCTGAGGCAGGAGAATTGCTTGAACTCGGGAGGTACAGGTTGCAGTGAACCAAGATCGTGCTATTGTACTCCGCCTGGCAACAGAACAAGACTCCATCCCTCCCACCAAAAAAAAGGAAATATGCTGTATAACATTGACCATGCATACCTGTTATTACCCACAAGGTACAAACTCCTACAGGTTGTTCAGGTTTCAGGCTAAACTGTAAAACTAAAGTCAGCTGATTGATAATTTATAGTACTATTGTATGCTGTAAAAAGGCTTCTTTTAGAAAATTTCTCCATTAGCTCTTCTTCGGATAACAGGACAGATTTATTGGTCTGCTGCTTTTATGTATGCCTTGCCAGCACCCCAGCAGATCCTAGATTTAATGAATTTATTTGCATGACTCGAGTTTACAAGATCAGCCATCCCTTCTCTCTGCTGCTGATCTTCCTGATCTCATTTGCCTGCCACTTTACATCCCAGTTAATTCCATTTCAGTTTCCTCAGAGACTGCAGAACCAGTTTTTCCCTGGGAAAAGGAAAGCTGACGACTGTGAGTCCATTTGGGGGCCCAGAAAAAGAATGCAAATGTCAAAGGTGTTAATTTCTGATTTTCTCACCAGGACTGAATAGACTAAATCCTTTATACAAGAAAGCCACAAGGACAAGCCTTTTGGGAGGGTATCAGGATAGTTATGTATGTGCAGGTGCCAGGGAGTGGCTTCTGTTCTAGAAGGGCCCCACAGCTCAGCATTTCCTCCCACATGCTTTCTTGAATATGCAAGCTGCATATATATTTATAACTGCAGGAAAAATGTGAACTTTATTAGCAGACATAACTGTCATAATTCAAGCAGTTGCACTCTATAGAGCAACCAGAGACTACAGGCATCAGGATTACATATGTTCAGTCAAATTATATGCAAATGTAAGGGAATTATGAGATACTAACTAGGGATGAATGAGGAAGAAGGAAGGGCTAGAGTTGACCATGCCTGTGGGGGACTGTAGGAGTCTAGAGAACATGTCTGAATGCTCTTCCAGGGAATGTATGTCCTTGAGGGCAGTAACTTCATCATGCATTTTTGCATTCTCTCATCCTAGCAGCAACCTTCAAATAAATATTTGTTAAGTGAACGAGTGAATGAAATGTTGACCTTGGCAATGCACAGTAACTTCTGAATTGGTCTATGTGTATGCACATTTCCTCCCCTTCCTATTTAAATATTTATTCTAAATCAGTGGAGCCACAGCTGTCCAAGTTAAGAGTCACACTTACAATCACTATTAACCAAGTGAGACTCCAAGCCAGTGGTTCTCAACATTGGCTACATGTTAAAATGACTTGGGGGACATTTCAAAATTCCAGTGCTCAGGCTTCATCTCAGACTAGAAAAACTATCTCTGAGCAGAGTCCCAGGCATCAGAATTACAAGGCTGAGTACCACTAGTCTAAGCTAGTATGGAAACTGCCCTATTTGTGGAATTAGGAGACCTAGAAGAAATCCCGCAGCACAAAAAGTGCTAGTGCCACTTTCACTGATGTTCAAAGTGCAGATAAGTTGGGGGAAAAAATTCTGATGGGAGTTAAAAATGTGTTTTATTTATTTATTGTATTTTATTTCATTTTTTTGAGATGGAGTCTTGCCCTGTCACCCAGGCTGGAGCGCAGTGGAGCGATCTTGGCTCACTGCAGCGATCCTGGCTCACTGCAGCCTCTGCTCCCCGGGTTCAAGCAATTCTTCTGATTCAGCCTCCTGAGTAGCTGGGATTAGAGGCATGCGCCACCACACCTGGCTAATTTTTGTATTTTTAGTAGAGATGGGGTTTCACCATGTTGGCCAGGCTGGTCTCAAGCTCCTGACCTCGGGTAATCTGCCAGCCTTGGCCTCCCAAAGTGCTGGGATTACAGGCGTGAGCCACCGCACTTGGCCAGGAATGTGTTTTTGTGCTCATCTGGAAGGTGTGTCACATGTCTAGGAATACATAACACTTTAAACAACCAAATGATGCCACGCTGTGAAAAGAGATGGGAAGCTATTGAATATCCCTGTCCTGCCCTGGCTAGTGACCCCTCCCCAGCATTCAGGCTGCAGGGACACCTGAGCTCTGGGGCTCTCTGCCTGATACCCAGTGGTGGCCTTATTTATTCCACTGCTGAGTTTTCTCTGGCAACCTTGTACCATTCTTAGGAAAGGTTGGGGAAGCAGAAGGTAAATGTTGTTTTGGTTTGTAGACATCTTTTGGTGGGGATGGGGGAGCAGCTGTGCTGGAACTGGGGGAAGGGGAGCTGTGACTCAGGGGAAATTCTAAGTTGCTACAAGCTGCAGCAAGTGTGTGTCAGTGGGAGGTGAGAAAGGCAAACAGAGGGCTGAAAACTGAGCCAGGAACCTGCCTAGTGGATAATCAAAACTTGACTATAAATAACTAATGGAAAAACGAACGTGTTTAGTGAAGTTATTTTCTAAAGCAGCGTACAAGCAAAATGAGTGTTTCCCTGGAGCAAATCCTCAAGCTGTTCCAGAAGGGTGAATAAAAATACAGGAACACCTGTCTGGCAGTGGTGACTTTATATAAATAATTTTTCCAGATAACTGAAAGCTACCTTGTAAATGCCAAAACCCTGAACATTTTAGTTGTGTAAGGGAAATTTTTCTAAAATGGGTTATATTTTCTCCAGAGGTGGCGAACAGAGTACACTTCATTTACTGGCTTTTGGTGGTTCAGGATTTGGTAGCAGAACCTAGATTTCCTTCTTCACCACCCTTTTCCCACACCCTCAGTTTCAGCTCCAGGCATGGAGTGTGAGACATAGGCTTAAAGCCATCAATGTCTCGTTTTGCTTGGTTACAAGTGATGGGCTCTAATGCATGGGCTTTGTGACAACTATTTCCCCTTGTTTTGAGCCCTTTTCTGGCTCCCCTGCACTCAGATATGTTTTTGGATAGATATAGTCACTGTAAGTCTGACCTCTGTTTAGGAGAGTTACTGAAGTGAATGTATTTTATTTTGTCTTATTTTTTAGTACTCTTAAAATTCACTTTGGTTTTTGAATATTTTTAAAAGACTCATGAGACTGTTCATATTTCATGACCTGTGACTATACTAAGGAGAAACAGCTCAGAAAAGTAATTTAAGATAATTCATACCTAATTTCGGTCTCATTTCTGAAAATATTTTACGCACAATCCTACCCTGCCCTGGTACCCTGGACATCACAATATTAACCTAACCAGAGTGGCACAAAATAACATAAGGTACCATACCATGTATCCAGCAATCAGCTTTTATGAGACTTGCATCATTATAAACCTGTAAGAAAAAAGCCTGTGCATTATGGAAAAATTTGCACAAAACTCTGTAACTGACTCATTGTGAACACCCAATCCCTTAGGCCTAATGGTTTGAAATAGTGGGTGAAGCGAAGGTCAATAATGGGTCAAATTCCTGTACTTGTTTCATTGCTGAGGTAGTGAAGGGAGCAGGGATGCTGTCAGAAGCTACCACATCAAGATGTGAGAGAGAATTAGCAGCCAAATCACACACCAGCTATAGAGATACCAGTATGGGTAAGATCACCCCATGAGCCCCACCAGGTCCTGTTTTAAGGGCATCATTATTGTAACCCAGAATGACAAATAAGGTTCACAATTGCAACCTTGTGCCATTAAGAGAAGTCTACAATGATGCCCACGTGGCTTTTTTCTAAGGAGGAGAAGTGTATGATATCTTTTAGAAAACTTTACATTCTTTAATGATTAAGTATGGACATTTATTATTTATTTATTTACTTATTTTATTTTTATTTTAGAGATACAGTCGTGCTCTGTCACCCAGGCTGGAGTGCAGTGGCATGATCATAGCTCACTGCAGCCTCTACTTCCTGGGCTCAAGCAATCCTCCCACCTCAGCCTCCTAAGTAGTTGGGATTACAGGTGTGCACCACCGAGCCTGACTATTTTAAAAAATTGTTTATAGATGGGGTCTCACTATGTTGCCCAGGCTGGTCTCAAACTCCTGACCTCAAGCGGTCTTCCTGCCTTTGTCTCCTAAAGTGTTAGGATTACAGCCATGCGCCACTGTATCTAGCCAGGTATGGACATTTAAAGTGGCAAATTTGGCCAGGCACAATGGCTTATGCTTGTAATCTCAGCACTTTGAGAGGCCGAGGTGGGCAGATCACGAGGTCAACACAATGAAACCCCATCTCTACTGAAAATTAAAAAAAAAAAAAATTAGCTAGGTGTGATGGCAGGTGCCTGTAATCCCAACTGCTCAGGAGGCTGAGGCAAGAGAATTGCTTGAACCCAGGAGGCGGAAGTTGCAGTGAGCTGAGATCATGCCACTGCACTCCAGCCTGGGCAACAGAGCTAGACTCTGTCTCAAAACATAAACATAAAAATAAATAAATAAAGTGGCAAATTTGAAATATCTGGGAAAATCACTTATGCAGATTTCTTCAATTTGAATTAATAGAATGGAAAATGAAAAAGAGAGGAGACAAAGCTTTTAGTTGCGGTTGTGCTATTAACTAGCTATGCAGTCTAGGAGCTCTGTTTTCTTATTTTTAAACTGGGAAAGGCCTTGATTTTTACTGTCTGCTGTGGTAGTTATTTGCAACATATGGCTATTTAAATTAATTTCAAATAAATGAAAATTATGGTCAAAGACAGATATAGGAAAACTGAGGCAGGAAATTAACTGAAACAAAGGTTATCAGTTTGGGACCAGAGGCAACAGCTATAAGAATGCTGAGGTAGGGCAAGATTACATCATTAGCCAGAGAGAGCCCAGCCTGAACCAGTGGTTAGGAGACAACTGAGAAGGTGTCAAAATTCACACGATATGACAAGTCAGAAAGCAAGGCAATAGATCAAAAGTGTTCAGTGTAGGCACAGGAAAGACCTTGCTTGCTTAAGACCAGCATGGTATGAATGAAAGAATTAGGAGACCACAGTGTCTCCTGTTAAAAGTCCTCCCTCCATAATCATAGTGGTAGACAGACTAGACCCTAGTGTGGTTTCATTTTCATGACTCTATAATCCCTTCTTTTAAGTGTGGGTGGGACAAAGAACTTGCCTCTAACCAATATAAAATGTGGTAGGAAAGTGATGGAAAGTCACTTTTGTCATTACATTATTATATTGATATATAGCTCTGTGTTGCCAGCATGCATTAGAAAGACTCTTTCCATTGCTGCCTTGAAGAAGTAAGTTGCCACGTCATGAGTGGGCCTATGGAAGGGGCCAATGACAAGGAACTGCAGGTAGCCTATATTTGCTGAGAGAAGCCCCCAGCTGACATCCAGCAGCAACAGAACAGGACCTCAGTCCTACAACCACAAGGAGATGAATTCTGCCAATGACATGAAGAAGCTTGGAAGTTCTTTCCCCAGTCTAGCCTCTGATGAGCCCACAGCTTTGACCAACATCTGGATTGCAGCCTTTTGAGACCCAGAGCAGAGGGCACAGCTAAGCTGAATCTGGACTTTTGACCTACAGAAACTGTGAGATAATGAGTATTGTTTTGAGCTTCTAAGTTTTTGGTAATTTGTTATGCAGCAATAAAAATGTAATGTGTCCATTTACCATGGTCAATGGCAGTAGTTTTCAAGCCTTTCTTTAGTTATGGAGACCTGTTTTTAAGCAAAAGCACACATGGAAGCCCAGTATGTAAAACAAAGAAAGGTAGAATGTCTCTATTTACAGCTGGGTAAAAGGAATGGATCCCTTCCCACCTGGGTTCTCCTGAACTTATAGGGCCCCAAGAGGAAACTCTGTGAACAGTCTGAAAACTATGAAATAAATTGAAGAAGGACTAGAACATGCTGACCCAGACACACACTTCAGGCTGCAGGGGAGAGACACACTCAGGTGTCCTTCCATGATGGAGCCCAGTAGATAAAGTTGATGCATTTTGAGAATTCTCAAATCTCTTTACAGTTTCTGGTTACTCCTCCCCAGTTGCAGTGTGCTTTTTTGCCTTCAAGAGTTACAGGTCTGTACCTGTAACTCTTCTTCTGAGAACTCTCCTTGGATTACTGGAACTGTTTTACCTACTATAGGTAACTACTATAGTTACAGTAACTGTTCTACGACCTCCCTCACCTTGAGTTGGGACTACCTCTGGTGTGTAACTTATACTCCCTTCTAACCATATCAGGTGGAAGCTACCCCAGCCTCTCTCTGTAGGACTGCCTGAAATCACACCATACTTGGTATTCTCCCTTCCCTGTCTTCCTTCCCCCACTTCCAACCCAGCTTCTGGGAACACTTCTTTAATTGCTTTGCACGTTATTCCTCATTTCAGTGCCTGTTTCAAAGAACCCAACCTGAAGCATAGAGATTTCCTGGGAAGATACATGGACACCTGAGACATCTCAGCATTTCTGGTGCCCAGTGTTTCCAAGTCTCTCATTGGTCACATTCAGCTTGGGCTCCCTGTGCCCTGCCTGCCCTTGTGGTTCTGACATTTATCCTTTCCAAAGGATAATCTGATCGGCCTGATGCCACCATGCACCACAAAAATCCTCTAATGGGTAGAGCTTTACTGCAGGCCACCTCAAAGGCAGTTGACCCATTTCTACTTAATTGTCTTTAGCTCAGCTACTGACCCCCATTCCTATCAAAGTGGAGTCAGGATATCTATGTGGGATCATTCAAATCACATGGCAGGAGCCACAGGAATGTTTTGCCGAAAGAACACCTTGGGGACATTTTCCTCAGAAGAGAGTGGTGGGTGAGGCAGGTACTTTCTTATCGACTCCCTGGAGAGTCCTCTTCGGGGCACACAGCTTTTATAAATCCAAAGAGGTGTAACAGTCAGTTATCATTCCGGGTGGCTTGTGGAAGCAGAGAAAGAGTGAACAAGGCAAGGACACAGTGCAACAAGTCTCAACCTTGTTCCTGCAAGATTGAGGATATGGTAAATAGAAGTGGTTGGTATAAAACTGGATCTGTTCTGAGGACACGGAAATAATTTCAAATATTGTATGAAAATAAATGGGCTAGCTAACATGCTGAAAAGAAGCTTATCAAAGATGATGTAAATTCAAGAGCGTGCGTCAATTAGTCCATTAGGTTTTTAGGTGTTTTTTTTTTTTTCTTTTTTTTTTTTGAGACGAAGTCTTGTTCTGCCACCCAGGTTGGAGTGCAGTGGTGCAATCTCAGTTCACTGCAACCTTGCCTCCCAGGTTCAAGCGATTCTTCTGCCTCAGCCTCCCAAGTAGCTGGAATTACAGGTGTGCACCACTACACCTGGCTAATTCTTGTATTTTTAGTAGAGACGAGGTTTCGTCATGTTGGCCAAGTGGATCTCGAACTCCGGCCTCAAGTGATCTGCCCACTTCAGCCTCCCAAACTGCTGGGATTATAGGCATGAGCCACTGTGCCCGGCAGTCCATTAGGTTTTAAAAGGACGGGCAAAAGTCTTCAGAAATGTATATAGAAATTTGCCTTGAGAACCCTTAATGTTTCAGTTAATCCATTGCCATGTAGCCAACTACACCAAAACTTAGTGGCCCAAGGTAACAGCTATTTTATTTCCCATTTGTGATTCTGTAACTTAGGCAGGACTCAGTGGGGGAGGTTCATCTTTACTCCATGCAGTGTCAGATGCGGTAGCTTGACTGAGGCTGGGTGATTCACTTCTAAGATGGCCTTAATCATATGCCTGGCAGTTTGGTGCTGGCTATTGAGTGAGAACTCAGTGGGGGCTGATGGCCAGGAACATTAATTCCAGATTCTTACATGGTGATTGGCTTAACACAAAAGCAGAAGCTGCCAGGCCTTCTTAATCATCTGACTCAGCATCACTTCAATTAGTTGAAGTAGGTCACATGACCAGCTCAGCTTCATGGTGAATAGGTTACAAGGGTGTGAATATGTAGGGAGGCATGAGTTGGGGGCTACCAACATAATAGTCTATCACATTTGACAATGCTGCAAAGACATTGATTTTGTTTATTCAGTCTAACCACTAACTGAAGAGAAATAGCTAAAAAGTTAAATGCAGATAAAGACTTATCTAAATTTAGATAAAGTATTAGGCCTTAATGACTTAGTGGCTAGGGAATCTTAAGGCCCTCAACATTTTTTTTTGTATTTTTTGTAGAGATGGGGTTTCACCACGTTGCCCAGGCTGTTCTCAAACTCCTGGGCTCAAGTGATCCACCTCCCTTGGCCTCCCAAAGTGCTGGGATGATAGGCGTGAGCCACTGCGCCCATCCCAGGCTGAAGTTTTTGACAAGTGTTGTTAATAGAAATATTGACTGGGTGCAGTGGCTCACGCCTGTAATCCTAACACTTTGGGAGACTGAGGCGGGTGGATCACCTAAGGTCAGGAGATCAAGACCAGCCTGGCCAACATGGTGAAACCCCATCTCTACTAAAAATACAAAATGTTAGCCAGGCGTGGTGGTGCGTACCTATAGTCCCAACTACTCAGGAGGCTGCAGCAGGAGAATCACTTGAGCCTGGGAGGCAGAGGTTGCAGTTAGCCAAGAGCATGCCGTTGCACTCCAGACTGGGTGACAGAGGGAGACTTTGTCTCAAAAAAAAAAAAAAAGAAAGAAATGTGAGCCACATATATAATTTTAAATTTTCCGGTAGCCATATTTTAAAATAATTTTTTAAAGTTATTAAATTAATTTTTTATTTTAATTTTAGCTTTTTCTGAGATAGGATCTTGCTCTGTTGCTCAAGCTGGAGTGCAGTGGCGTGATCACAGGTCACTGCAGCCTTAACCTCCTGGGCTCAAGTGATCCTCCCACCTCACCCTCTCAAGTAGCTGGGAGCACAGGTGCATGCCACCACACTCAGCTAATTTGTTAATTTTTTGTAGAGACACAGTCTCACTGTGTTGGCCAGGCTGGTCTTGAACTCCTGGGCTTGTATGATCCTCCCACCTTGGCCTCCCAAAGTGCTGAAATTACAGCTGTGAGCCACTGCGCCTGGCCAAGTTAATTTTAATAACATTTTATTTAACAAAATAATTTCATAGGAAACCAATATTGAAAATGTCAATGATATCTTTTACGTCATTTATGTATTTATTTATGAGACAGTCTTGCTCTGTTGCCCAGGCTGGAGTACAGTGGCACAATCTGGGCTCACTGAAACCTCTGCCTCCCAGGTTAAAGAAATTCTCCTGCCTCGGCCTCCTAAGTAGCTGGGACTACAGGCACGTGCCACCACGCCTGGCTAATTTTTGTATTTTTAGTGGAGATAGGTTTTTGCCATGTTGGCCAGGTTGGTCTTGAATTCCTGGCCTCAAGTGATTCACCTGTCTTGGCCTCCCAAAGTGCTGGGATTATAGGCGTGAACCACAGTGCCTGGTCAGTATTTATTTATTTATTTATTTATTTATTTATTTATTTATTGAGGCAGGGTCTTGCTCTGTTGCCCAGGAGGGCTGTGGCATGATCTTGGCTCACTGCAGTCCCCCAGGCTGAGGTGATCTTTTCACCTTAGTCTCCCGAGTAGCTGGGACTGAAGGCACACGCCACCACACCCAGCTAATTTTTGTATTAATTTTTTTGTGTGTGTGGAGACAGGGTTTCACTGTGTTGCCCAGGCTAGTCTGGAACTCCTGGGCTCAAGTGATCTGCCTGCCTTGGCCTCCCAAAATGCTAGGATTATAGGCATGAGCCACAGTGCCCAGCCTACATTATTTTTAAATAGTATATCTTTGGATTTCAGTGTATGTTTTATATACTCACAGCATGTATCAATGTAGACACTAAATTTTCACCAGAAATATTTGATCTGTATTAGGTCTTATAAAATTTACCTAATAGTTCCAAACATGTTTACACACCCACATAGTTCCAACCATGTTTAAAAGTTTTCCAAGCCAGTCATGGTGGCTCATGCCTGTAATCCCAGCACTTCAGAAGGCTGAGGAAGGCAATCACCTGAGGTCAGGAGTTTGAGACCAGCCCGGCCAACATGGTGAAACCCCATCTCCACTAAAAACTACAAAAATTAGCCAGCCATGGTGACGCACGCCTGTAATCCCAGCTACTCGGGAGGCTGAGGTAGGAGAATCACTCGAACCCAGGAGGCTGAGGTTGCAGTGAGCCAAGATTGTGCAACTGCACTACAGCTGGGGCAACAGAGCAAGACTCCATCTCAAAAAAAAAAAAAAAGTTTTCCAATAACTTGAGTATCAGTTTAAAACAATTATAATTAAATGAAATCATTTGCACTAGCCACGTTTCAGGTGCTCAGCAGCCACCTGTAACTAGTGGGTACAATTTTATTTATTTATTTAAGAGAGGCGGGGTCTTGCTCTGTTGCCCAGGCTGGAGTACAGTGGTGTGACCATAGATCATTGTAACCTTGATTTCCTGGGCTCAGGTGATCCTCCAGCCTTAGCCTCCTAAGTAGATAGGACTATAGGTGCACAGGTGCTTGCCACCATGCAAGACTAATTTTTTTTTTTTTTTGAGACGGTGTCTTGCTCTGTTGCCCAGGGTGGAGTGCAGTGGCATGATGTTGGCACACTGCAATCTCCGCCTCCCAGGTTCAAACCATTCTCCTGCCTCAGCCTCCCAAGTAGTCAGGGATACTGGTGTACACCACCATGTCCAGCTAATTTTTGTATTTTTAGTAGTGATGGGGTTTTGCCATGTTGGCCAGGCTGGTCATGAACTCCTGACCTCAAGTGATCCACCTGCCTTGGCCTCCCAACGTGCTGGGATTACAGGCGTGAGCCACCACACCTGGCGCCTGGCTAATTTTTAAACATTTTTTTTGTAGAGACAGGGTCTCACTATGTTGCTTAGGCTGGTGGGTACCATTTTAGAAAGTGTAGCTGTAATCCTCATCCCTCACCTTTGGGCTTGGCTCTGGTGCCTTGTAGGCTGATAAAAGTGGAGAGGAGACCCCAGTGTGAGTCATGTTGAGCTGGTGTTGACATGGTGCTTGGGATCCTGAAAATAGGAACTTTGTCCTGCCGCTCATTTGTATATCCCAAGAGCACTGTCTCAGATTAGAAATAGAGCCTGAGACAAATTTCAGGCACACTAAATTTATTGAGGGATGCTCTGGAAAGAAGCTCTAAGGGAGTGAGAGAAGCAGGCGAGACAGGGGAAGGAGCCTAGCAGGGATGTGTTCTTAGGTAAATTCTAGCCTTGACGTGATCCATGGGGACTCTAGATACAAATGCAAATTGTACTACGGAATTGACCCACCTTGAGGCAAGGGGACAAGGCTTTTGTGCCCCTATATCCATCAGTTGTTGGCTGCATACCAAGCTTTTCTAGGTAAGACAGCTCATCCAAGAGCAGTTGTCCAAAGAAGGTCACAGGTAGAAGCTTTTATTTGTAGCACAGTGTGTATTGGCTAGTGAGGAGATTTTGGCAGGACATCAACAGCCTACAGTGACCTAAACATAGAGGACCAGGCCAGGACCAGAACATTTTATTACTTCCTGGCAATATGTTCTCAAGCCTGAGTGTGGAATCATAGTGAGCAGGGCTGGACCCTGTGGGACCACAAGGCTCCCTGGCATAGAGGCTTCAGGCCTAGAATCTAAACAGGTCAGGCATTCTCCTTGGCTCTTTTTTCCTAGGTAAACATTAAATCTCAGCTTTCTGTATCACACTTTTTGGATGCTAAAGGAAAGTGAAAATAAGGAAAAGCAAAGAGAATCACCAAAGGGAGATGCTAAGCCCTAACAGCATGACCCCCTATGAAGCAAATCCTTGTTCTTCATTCATTCCACTAAGGAATGTTTAGTTAGTGCCTACGATGGGCTAGGCACTGTGTGAGGCTGTGAAACCAAACTCCAAGGAGCAGTTCCAAGGCCATTTTGAGCAATGGCAACATAACTAAAATAAGTGCTGCTGTGGGGTCTTAGGTATCCACAAGAAGGGACGGGCCAAAAAAGGTGGGACTTGGGGAAGCTGTAGGTCAGTGGAGAGTACTGGAAAGTATAGCAACAGGGCACAGCCAGCCTGCCAGGGACTCTAAGGGAAAAGCTGAGGTCAGAATCTGGGGCACTGGCCAAGTCTGAGAAAGCAAGTTAAGGTCAGCATTCAGAGCCTAGGCCAGGAAGAAGGGCTCAGGCAGAGGCATGGGCAGTGCCAGGTGCTGGCTGAAGGAAGATGATAACGTATTTGGCACATACTATTTGCCAGGCACTTTGAATACATTTAATCCTCACAATAACCTTGCAAGATAAGTATGAGTTTCAGAAAGACTAAAACATAAAACAGTGCTTCTCAAACTTTAATGAGCATATGAATCAGCCGTGGATCATGTTAAAATGCAGATTCTGATGCAACAGGTCCAGGGTGGGGCCCAAGATTGTACATTTCTGACAGGCTCCCAGGTGATACTGATACTGCTGGTCTGCAAATCGTACTTGGAGTAGTGAGGGGTTAAAACCCTGATCATGACATCAATGCTTTCATTAGGAAGGAAAAGGGAGAGAGTGAAGGGCAAGAAGACACAAGTAGTCTAGTTTGAAAGACTAGTCTTCTAAACAAAGTCATGGCAATAGGCTCTGGACTGTGACTGTCTGCACTCATGAATGAAGGCAGGCGTGGGCAGTTGTGGGCAGGGAGGTGTGCTGCTCTGAAGGGTGGAGTGGCCCCCTCTGGATGCTTGGAAAGTAGGAGTGGGGACCTCTGGAAAGAGTTCTTCTGGAGTGACTATACCTATTTCAGTGCATCTGATCCAGTGTATTTTATAGTCATCGTTCATACTTAGCTTAATGATCAGTTCATTTGGATAATATATTGTGGTGGAAATAACATTCCAGCAACTACTTAGCCTCAGAATGAAACCAAAACCATTTCCTAGTAGTTCTCTTGAGCTTTTTTTTTTTGTTTTTTTTAATGGTGTGTTCTTTAAGACCTTCTTGTGACCTTCTTATTAAATTTTCTCCTCTATCTTATTATGGATATTGTGCTAAGGCTTATTGAGACACTGCTTTGAGGCCCTAGCTAGTTTTTAAATTAAGATAATTATGATTGTATATTTTTTAAAAAGACACTGCATTCATAAGATGCTTTATTGTTTCTAGAATACTTTCATTGACATTTTCTTCCTTTTGATTTTCATACAACCCAGGAGGTCAGTGTTATTATTCCAGTTTATAGAGAAGGAAATGGAGGCATAGAAAGTTGAGTAAGTTGCCCAGGGTCATGTGGCTATGTACGTAGTGGAGATAACATCTTAAAAGTATTTGCTGGCGTCATACACTGTGCTAAGAGCTTTATATGTAACAGGACATTTAGTTCTTGCCCCAATTCCATTATTATACCCATTTTATAGATGAGAACACTGAGGCCTAGAGGAATTACCTACTTATTCAAAGTCACAGGGCTAGCCAGGCATGGAGCCATGGTCTGAACCAGGGCACTCTAGTTCCAGCACTGATACTTCTAACTACTACACTAGAAAGGGCATGCAGCAATGTTTGGGGCCATAGCAAAAGCAAAAACACTTGTGAGAATTTTTCCAGTCCTGTTCCAGAATAATGGTGCCCTCACCGGCCACAGTAAGGACATTAAGAGGGTTGGACTTTACATTCTCAAATAAAAGGAGGGTTTTGTTATTCTTATATGGGAGGAAGAGGCTACTAAAATAAGTGGATGATAAATAAGACCTCCTAAAATCATCTGTTGGGCTCAACCAGCACCACAGTTGGAAAATATCTGACACTTACATTTTGGTGCAGAGCCAGCTCCCAAATAATCCCACCCCAGTCTTCCTTGTACTAGGTCTTCTGACACACCCTTGCACAGCCTCTCCAAGTACATGTGCATCATTTGGGTGCCTACAATTGCAGCATGAAACCAGGTTCACCCCAGATGGTATAAATGAAAAGTCTTTAATGAAGGAACTGCTTATATAGAGATATAATCCAGGTTAAAGGAACAAGTGGGATGTTGAGGCATCCAGAGACCAGCAGCTTGGAAAGTGCAAGGGGAAGGGAGAGTGTCACTAGAGCTTTTGTGAACTAGAGCCATGGAGGAGCTGTAGCTTGACTTCCTGGGCTCAAGTAACCCCAGGAAGGACACAGACAAGGCCAGAGATGTGGTCCTAGGAGGGAGAGAGAGGGGAAGAAATACCCCGAATTCTCTCTCTTCCTACCTTCCATTTGCCTGCCAGGACCTCTCATTGCTAAGTTCAATCAGAAGCCAAACTGATTAGCAAGCCTGGGTAATGCAGTCTACTGAGGTCAGCCCCCTGAACACAGAAAAGGGCAGAGACGTGTAGAGACATGTAGAGAGGGCATGGAAGAGGGCACGGGGCACGCAGAGAGTACAGCACAGGATCTTGTTGGTTCTTTCCTTCCATTCCAGCAGTACTAGGCAGACCCTTCTCTCCAGCCCACTGTAATTTCCTGTGTGGGGACACAATTCCTGATCCAATGTAACTTGCCTAATTCATTCCCTTAGCTCTGGGTTTTCTGACCTAAAGTTCTTTTTCTAATGAAACTTCCTTGCTATAAGGAAAATGGAACACTGGTCAACAGGAAGGTCCTGGTTTGCTTGCATGTCAACTTTCTGGATGTGTAAGCCAGTTTTCAAGATTTGCATTGCTCCAGTAGGAGGCCGAGTGTGTGCCATGCCTGAGTGATGGAGGACCAGAAGTTACAGACTGAGAGAGGCAGTGGTGAAGCAGATGTTGTACCAGCATGCCGGTGGTGCCAGTGGCATCATGGCCCCCCAAAGAACATTAGTCTGTGAGGCCCACTGTTGGGCATCTGAATGTCAAAGGAGTTCTAAGCATGTGAAGCCTTTGGCACTATGAGAATAGACTCTGGAGCCAAATTGTTTGGATTCAAATCTAGACACTCACTGGCTGGGTGACCTTGGGCAAATTATTTAACTTCTCCAAGCCTTATTTTCCTCATCTGTAATATGTGAATAATAATAGTACCTACCTCATAAGTACCTTGTTGTGAGAACAAAGTGAGTTAATTCACAAACTGGATTTTAGAACCCAATCTGGTATAAGTAATCACCACATAAAAACAAAATTTAAAAACCTTGCATGGATAATGTCCAACCAGATGAGGATTTTACCAAAATTGAAAAAAATGTATTAAAATGGAAGAAAATATAGGCATGTGGTGGAAACTCAAATAACAGGAAATATAATGAATCAGATTGGTAAATCTATCTGGTATATCTATCTGCACCTTGCATTTCAGTTTCACCAAGAATCAGTCAGCTGTGGTCAAACTTGATATCTTTAAATTGGTGAAGATTTATTGACCACCTGATCTAGCTCTCTCAGGGAGAATCTCTAATGATTTAATGCCCCACGAAATTCACATCTAAAGCTTTTCC
Source organism: Rhinopithecus bieti (assembly GCF_001698545.2). Taxonomy (NCBI): domain Eukaryota; kingdom Metazoa; phylum Chordata; class Mammalia; order Primates; family Cercopithecidae; genus Rhinopithecus; species Rhinopithecus bieti. The sequence continues at coordinate 849,575 of NW_016803028.1, read as the reverse complement.
AAAAGAGAATTCAATTCACATGGTGTTTGACTAAATATTAGTAACTAAATATTGAGATGTTTTAAAAAACCAATTTGGCCGGGCACGGTGGCTCAAGCCTGTAATCCCAGCACTTTGGGAGGCCGAGACGGGCGGATCACGAGGTCAGGAGATCGTAGACCACCCTGGCTAACACGGTGAAACCCCGTCTCTACTAAAATACAAAAAACTAGCCGGGCGAGGTGGCAGCGCCTGTAGTCCCAGCTACTCGGGAGGCTGAGGCAGGAGAATGGCGTGAACCCGGGAGGCGGAGCTTGCAGTGAGCTGAGATCTGGCCACTGCACTCCAGCCTGGGTGACAGAGCGAGACTCCGTCTCAAAAAAAAAAAAAAACCAATTTAAGAAAATTTCCTAAAATATTATTTTCTCCACTGGAAAAATTAGGAAATAATACTCCTGAATGACAAGATTATTCTGAAAAACAAACCCAAACTGTCTGGCACATGGTGCTCAATAAATATCGGCTATCATTATTGTTACCTATGATTTTACCTTTGAAAATTTTGACAGGGTTATATAAAAATATATTTAGTATTTTGGCTGCTTGGAGAAATTGGGTTCTAGTTTTGGATAATTAAACCGTAAGTCTGTTAATACATATGAGGTTTGTTTACTTATTTATTTAGTTTTGAAACAGAAGCTTGCTCTGTCCCCCAGGCTGGAGTGCAGTGGCACGATCTTGGCTCACTGCAACCTCCACCTCCTGGGTTCAAGTGATTCTCGTGCCTCATCCTCCTGAGTAGCTTGGATTACAGGCATGCGCCACACGTGCAGCTAATTTTTGTATTTTTAGTGGAGATGGGGTTTTGTTATGTTGCCCAGGCTGGTCTGGAACTCCTGATTCAAGTGATCTGCCTCCCACAGTTTCCCAAAGTGCTGGGATTACAGGCATGAGACACCTCACCTGGCCTGGGGTTTATGTATATAAATCAGTATTACAGATGGAGGTATACAGTATTACTATGAAATCATTTTATCAAAACATTGTCTTAGTTTTATCAGGTCGCTAGCTCCAACTACCAAGATAAAGAAAGTACAGAGGAGATAAGAACATGTTAAACAACACCATGGGGATGCAATCAACAAATCCAGACTGTAGATTTTATTAACTGAATTATGTCCCTCAAAATTCATATATTAAACCTAATTCATATACTAACCTCAAATGTGACTGTGTTTGATGATAGGGCTTTTGTATTAGTCTGCTTTCATATGGATATTATATAAAAAACTACCAAGACTGGGTAATTTATGAAGAAAGAGGTTTGATTGACTCACAGTTCTGTAGGCTTAACAAGAAGCATGACTGGGAAGCCCCAAGAAACTTACAATCATGGTGGAAGGCAAAGGGGAAGCAGGCACATCTTACCATGGTGGAGCAGGAGAGAGAGAGCAAGAGTGAGAGCGTGAAGGGGGATGTGCCACACACCTTCAAACAACCAGATTTCATGAGAACTCACTCACTATCAGGAGAATAGCAAAGGGGAAGTCCATCCCCATGATTCAATTACTTCCCACTGGGCCCCTGCCCCAACATGTGGGCATTACAATTTGAGATGAGATCTGGATGGAGACACAGAGCCAAACCATATCTGCTTTTAAGAAGGTAATTAAGGTTAAATGGCATCGTAAGGATGGAGCCCTAAATCCAATAGGACTATTGTCTTTATAAGAAGAGAAAGAGATATCAGAGCTTGCACCAGCCACCTCCCCCTTGCCTCACCAATCCCCCTTCTACCATGCACCCACAAAGAGAAGGCCATGTGAGAAGACAGTTAAGCAGGGGCTGTCGATAAGTCAGGAGGAGAGGCCTCACCAGAAAGCAACCCTGCTGGCACCTTGATCTTGGACTTTCAGCCTCCAGAACTGTGGGAAAATACATTTCTGGTTTAGACTACCCATTCTTTGGTACGGTGGGCCCTCCATATCCATGGGTTCTGTTTCTGTGGATTCAACCAATAAAAGATTGAAAAATATTTGCGAAAGAGAATTGCATCTGAAGATCAAGCATGGTGGCTGATGCCTATAATCCCAGCACATTGGGAGGCCAAGGTGGGAGGATTGCTTGAGGCCAGGAGTTCGAGACCAGCCTGGGTGACAGTGAGACCCCAGTTTCTGTAAAAAAAAACTTTTTAGACTGGGTGTGGGGGCTTGTGCCTGTAATCCTAGCACTTTGGGAGGCCTAGGCAGATGGATCACCTGAGGTCAGGAGTTCGAGACCAGCCTGGCCAACATGGTAAAACCCCATCTCTACTAAAAACACAAAAATTAGCCAGGTGCAGTAGTGCATGTCTATAATCCCAGCTACTGGGGAGGCTGAGGCAGGAGAATCACTTGAACGTGAGAGGCAGAGGTTGCATTGAGCCAAGATTGTGCCACCATACTCCAGCCTGGGTGACAGAGCAAAACTCCATCTCAAAAAAAAAAATTTTTTTTTTTAATTAGCTGGGGGTGGTGGCACACACCTGTAATTCCAGTTAGGAGGCTGAGGAGGGAGGATTGCTTGAGCCCAGGGGATGAAGGCTACAGTGAGCTATGATTGTGCCACAGCACTCCAGCCTGGGTGACAAAGCGAGATCTGACCCTAAAAAGAAAAAAAAAAAAATTGCATCTGTACTGGGCATGCACAGACTTTATTTCTTGTCGTATGGTAA
>NW_016803028.1:838764-846409 GCF_001698545.2 Rhinopithecus bieti | reverse complement strand
CAAAAAAAAAAAAAAAAAAAAAAACTATTTATAAAATTTAAATTGTATTGTGTACTATAGAGATTACTAGACTAGATTACTCTAAGTAATCTAGAGATGATTTAAAACATGTAGGTGGATATGTGTAGCTTACAGGAAAATACTACATTATTTTACATAACGGACTTAAGCATCTGCAGATTTTTGTATTCAAGAGAGGTCCTGGAACCAATCCCTTGTGAATAATAGGGGATTACTGTGTTTTGTTATAGCTGCCCAAGCAAACTAATACAGTAGGAAACTTTACAGGACTAGCTTCTTTAACAATTAAGTTGTGCCGGACGCAGTGGCTCACGCCTGTAATCCCAATGCTTTGGGAGACTGTGGCCGGCAGATCACGAGGTCAGGAAATTGAGACCATCCTGGCTACCACAGTGAAACCCCGTCTCTACTAAAAATACAAAAAATTAGCCAGGCGTGGTGGCGGTCACCTGTAGTCCCAGCTACTCGGGAGGCTGAAGCAGGAGAATAGCGTGAACCCGGGAGGTGGAGCTTGCAGTGAGCCAAGATCGCGCCACAGCACTCCAGTCTGGGCAACAGGGCGAGACTCCCTCTCAAAAATAAAAAATAAAAAATGAAAAAGTAAGTTGCAACAAGAAAGTGTGTGCGTGTGTGTGTGTGTGTGTGTGTGAGAGAGAGAGAGAGAGAGAGCGCTAGATTAAGGGGGACCTTACAGATTGAAGACACTTAAAAGATACAGCCACCAGTAGCAATGTGTGGGCCTTATTTGGCTACTGATGCAAACAAACTGGAAGGAAGAAAAAGAAAGACACTATGACATTTGTGAGACAATTGTAAATTTGAACACTGGATATGTTATAATATTAAGAAGGAATTTTTAATTTCTTTTAAGCATAATCAAGTTTATTCAGGTACACACTGAAAGTTTTACAGACAATATGATGTCTGGAACTGGCTTTTAAAATATAGGGGGATGTGGAAGTTTAAAAAGTTGATCTCATAGAATAGAGAGTAGAATAGTGGTTACTAGAGGTGGGGAAGGGTAGGGAAGAGAAGAGATAGGAGAGGTTGTCTAAAAGATTCACACAACTAGGTAGAAGTAAGTTCTAGTGTTTTATAGCATTGCAGGGTGATTATAGTTAACAATTTTTTGTGTATTTTCAAATAGCTAGAAGAGAGCATTTTGAATGTTCCCAACACAAAGAAAGAAATGTTTGAGGTGATAGATTTGCTAATTACCCTGATTTGCCCATTACAGATTACACCTGTGTATTGAAAATCACACTGTACCTCATAAATACATACAATTATTATGTCAGTTAAAAATAATAAAATATTTAAAAACATCACGTAGCAGTTGATAGAATAAATGAAACAAGATAGGCTGTGAGTTGATAGTTGTTGAAGCCGGTAATGAGTTCATGTGGGTTCATTATACTATTTTCTCTACTTTGGTACATGTTTAAATTATCCGTAATAAAAGTTTAAAATGTTTTATAAGAACCAGAAGAATTATTTTCTCTCAAACTCAGAAATATCTAGAAATAACACTTATTTATGATTTATTGACAATAAAAGGATTTTACAAGCAAGGGAGGCCTTGCTAGGAAGGTTTGCTCGATATATAAAAGCTTCCATGAAAGCACGTGCAGGAAGAGTTCTTGACATTAGCATTCAATAAATGTTTATTAAGCATCTACTACAGTGAGGTATATTCCTGGGTGCTACCAACAAGAGGGACACAGTCCTTGACCTCTCAGGGCCTAAAGTCTAGCAGAGCTGATTGACTAAAAGCAAGAAAGCTGATAGATTTTAAAAATATTTTTGAGTTATCATAAGTGTTATACCACGGATAAGGACTGAGATAGGCTCATTTAGATGGGGCCTGAGAAAAAAACCTTTCCACAGGCGTGTCGTTTAAGTGGAGAGACACCAAGATGAGATAGAAGAGCCAGTCCTGGGGACAGTGTAGAAAGAACATTCAAGTGAGGAAACTGGACAAACTGATGGGGAGTTTGGTTTGTCAGAGGAACTGAAGAAAGCCAGTACAGTTGAGGTTGATGACTTGAGGAAACATGAAGTAAAATATCTGAGATGGGGTGAGAGACCTAGGTAGGGGTTAAATCATGCATCACGTTTTAGGCCACAGTGAGGAGCCTGGGTTTTATCCTAGGACCTATGGAATCCATTGGGGAATCCTGTGGCTTGATTTGCCACGGGAGTAGAAAGGAAGTTTGAGGAAGGTTGGCCTGGAAGAGAGAGCTTGAAGGAGCAGGGGAAGAGGGCCATTAAGGCTCTGGAGCTCCCTCGAGGACTCATGAGACAGCAGTGGGATCTTCCAAGGTCACCCTGTATCAGCAGCCTCAAGAGATTGGGTCTTCCTGGCTTGCCCAGTGCCCCGGCAGCTGGTTAAGTACAAGGATGTTTTTGTACTTTGTTGTTGTGAAACAGACCATCCCAAAATGTAGTGGCTTAATGCCATAGACATTTCTCAGGAATCCACAATTTGGACCTGAAGGGATGATTTGTCCCTGCCTCATGCCACATCTGGGGCCTCAGCTGGGATGATGGAAATGGCTGAGGCTGGCACAGCTGAGGTTCAGCTGGGCCTCTCACTCTCTTTGTGTAGTCTCAGGGCCACTCTGTGAGGTTTCTTGTGTAGTCTTTCCAGTGCGGTGGCCTCAGGCGAGTTGGACGTCTCATGACACAATTCAGAGCTGCAAAAGCAGGTGCTCCCACAGAACACAGTGGATGTTTCAAGGACATTTGGATCTAGCTCTAGAGTTACACAGTCTACTTCTACCTGATTCTATTTGTCACATGGGGCCAGCTCTAATTCTTTATAGAAAGGGACCACCTCAGGGCATGATCATTGAGCGGCCAGCAGCTTGGCAGCTGGCTAACAAGAGTTTCTACATTTGCATACACTGAATGTGAGGCTCCCAAAGGGACGTGCTCAGAGAAACGTAGATGATCGCGGCTGTATTACCTGTAGGAGAGATCTGATTTACCCCGGCGTCGAATCCGTATGGGTCTGCAGCAACTTCAATTCCTGCCTCCTCAGAAGAAAGAATTCAACTGAGGGACATAAGACAGAAAAAGAGACTGAGACAAGTTCCAGAGCAAAAGTGGAAGTTTATTTAAAAGGCCTTGGAACAGGAAAGAAAGTTCACTTGGAAGAGATCCAAGAGGGCATGTGAAGCTTAAAGGTCAAGTGCCCCGTTTAACCATGGTCCTAGGACTTTTATAGGCTTGCCTCTTTCCCATGATTCTTCCCTCAGGGTGGGCTGCTCACATGTGCAAAGCCCTCCTTACCCTCGGGAAGTGAGCACGTGCAGTGAGTTTAGGAAGTTGTACACGCGCCAATCTGAGGCTTTCTTCCTGTTTCCTGTGGAGTGACCCCGGACAATCATACTTTGCCATTTTTGCCTCTTAATGTGCATACACACAAAATGTCTTCTCCCTGGGGTCTGCCTTTAATTAACCCTTTAATGTTAACAGGTGTGGACCATCAAGAACTGGCCCCTCCCTGGCACTGGCTGCCAATTTATCACTTTTAGAGAGTCAACGTGATAATGGCCGAACCATCACCTGACATTTCTAGTGGGTCGGGGGAGAGCCTGCTCCTGCCCGGCTCATGCCTAACTACCTATAACAGTTGGGCCAACTCTTAGCCTTCCATTTTGCAGAGTGGATTGTTGCAATTTGAAAACAGCTAAAGTACCTGGGACAGCAGACGGGATTTCAGACACTGTTGGGGAAGACATGATAAGAGCTGAGAGGGCTGACCGAAGAGGATTCTGAAGGGAACCAAAATGACTAACAAGGAATTTGAGAAGTCTTTGCTGTGTGGTGTATGAAGTCAATTCCCTTTCCCTTCCGTTCACGAAAATCTTCAATAAATTACTTGTTTTGTTAACACATTGTGGATCTGTTTTGAGGGATCCATCAAATGCTGAGTTCTGTTTTCAGGAAGGTTTGGGATGAGAACAGATACTGCCCAAGGGAGCCACATTTAGCATACTAGCAAACAAAGGAAAAGCTAAATAATGAATGGATGGATAAATGCATCCTAGAATTCCTATAACCTTCCACTGGCTAATCATAACCCCTGGCAAACCTGGAATCACATCTACCTAGCCTCCAGACAGATTCTGGAACTGGCCATTTCTGATCTCTTTCTATCGCAACTTCCCTTTTGCTTGTTTTTTCCCACTTTCACATTGTGAATTTGAGAGCTGAAATAGTTTTTGTAGCATCAACTCTCTGTTTACTTATTCTTTAACTCTTTGACGTGTATTGAATGCTACGTCAGATGCAGTGCTATGTGCAGTGAAGAATTCTGTGAAAAAGTGGAACTCACAGTCAGAGGTAAAACTGTAAGAAGCAGTGCCACAGACAAGGCAAGAATCAAATGCTACAACTGTTCAGAGTTGGGGTGTTACTGGGGACAGTAGAGGGTAGAGGGTTGTGAAAAGCTTCACAGAAATGGTGGGCATCTAAGCCAAGCCTTAAATAAAGAGTGACATTTACACATGAAGAGATAAAGATGGGGGTTTTGAGACTGAGTAAGGAAGTAATCCCTGGCCAACCCACTCTGCCTTCCCCATCAAGGTACTGCTGACTTTTACCCATGCCCTATTGGATCTTTCCTTAGTGTTTTCCTGGCCCCAAAGGCAGCTAGCTGCATTGACATTTTAATAAAAATGGCTCTAGGCTTCTCCATCCACATATCCCTCAAAGTTCCTTATCTATTATAATCTAGAAACAGCTCTCCTGTTGAAACAGTCAGTAGAAAGAATGGCAGTAGTAGAGGCCTGGGATATGAGGAGGGAAACAGGTCCAGAGAAGGAACACTGATGCTGTGTTTACTTATCTGTTCTCAACAAATAAAGACATTCATGTGTATGTCTGTTTGTTTCACCCTCTATACTATGAGCTCCTCGAGGGCCTGAGCTGAGTCTCACCCATCTCAGTACACTCAGCATGGAGCCTGGTATATTGTAAGTGTTCGTATTTGGTAGCTGAAATAGCATTCTAGAGCTTAAGGCAGTGATTCTGAAAGTATGATCCTTGGACCTATAGCATGAGCTGGGAACTTGGTGGAAATGCAAATTCATGGGGCCTCATCCCAGACCTACTGAATTAGAAATTATGGAGACAGAGTCCAGCAACCTGTGTTTTAACAAGCCCTCAAGGAGATTCTGATGCAGGTTAAAGTTTGAGAATCATTGTTTTAGGATATTTGAGCCTAGACTAAAACTTGCTCTGGCCTCCTTTGGGACTTCAGGAACTGAGCTTCTTTTATCTTTTAACAGACACATCCTTATTTTTTTCTTTTATCGCTTGTCCTTGACAAAAGAAAAATGATAGAAGGAAAAAACAAAAAAGAAAAATACCATAAAGATATTGCCAGTGACCAGGGAAAATAAGTAAGTAATGGCAAGTTGCTTTCCTTCCTGAAAAAAACAGACACTTTGCCTGTAAAAAATATATTCAATGATTTTCAAAACACTTTTATAGAATAGGAAGAGAGCAAATAAAATGTAAAAAAAAAAAAAAAAAAAAGCACTTTGGTTTTATGTGAAACTGTTACTTCTCCCAGACAAAACCGCATGCTCATTCTCCCTATCGATCTCCATTGTCATCCCTGATAATTCCCAGAAGCTGCCACCAGAATGTTTCTTTCTGGAGTGGAGAATCTTATAAAATTCATTATTTTCTTGGGTACTCACAATGCTCCCAGACTTATGGGACAGTCAGAATCGATGGGATCCTCTGCCCTGTGCATGCTTGTACCTGGCAGATAAGGACAACAAAGAATATTTGTATATATCCATACAGCATCAATCCCCATGTAACCTGGATCCTCACTATGTGGTCAATACTGAGGCTGGCTTTGTACCAGCATACGTATATAGTTGTGATTTTATTCATATCCTCAAGGAACCCAAAATCTTGTGGAATGGTGTGATAAATACACACAAAATAATTGACTTCACCCTTAGATCAGGGCCTCTCGAGTTTACACAGTGTTTTCACATACAGTTTCATTTGATCCTTAGAGCAGTTCCTGGGAGCAGCACATGGTGGCTACAGCAAGGTGAGTCCCAAACTTGGATCTATAGAGTGACTTTGTAATAATCTAAAAGGAGCTCTTCCTGACTTATAATTGTTCATTGGGTGGCTAAAGAGGTTAGTGTAGTCTCAGGAAGGCAAGAGAGGATTGTGACTATATCTAAGAGAGTTTAATCCAATCAGTTGTACAAGACATGATTTGAAGGCAGACAAAAGAATGTTTATGAAATGTGTCCTTTTAACTGACCCCACTCAGGGAATTATTACAATAGTGTTTAATTTATAGGAGACAATATTTACTGCGTCTTCCAATGCTTCTAGTGAAAACGTACATCAAACAGGGTGGAAGGCATCTAACAGTGTTAGTTACTATCTGCCAATTTTCGAGTGTTGACAACAGACTCAAAAGTTTTAATACTCCACATTGTCCAAATGAAACCACCAATTTGCAACCCATGCTCTAGAATTGATAATGAAGAAGAAGACATCCTGAAAGAAGACTAGCCAGTTTAGCAGATGTGCTGTTTTCTCTGTAAAATATACTGATGAATATCCACATCTCTATAATCTTCTGATAGTCCAGTCTCTCCTATGCTCAGCACTTCTGCTCTGACCAGTTATATTATGTGCTTTCTTCCTAGAGTCAGTTGAGTTCGTTCCCAAACCTGCTTGTGCCAGTTGTACTATTTTATAATTATACAGCTAAATAAAATACTAGGCCAACCAATTAATAAGTGCAAAAAATGAGTTCTTGCTTTTATGAAAATTAAGTTGGATGCTATGAAAAAACTTGACAAAAGTGTTTTGATTAAAATGAAGTTGCACGCTGGGCAACATGGCGAAACTCTGTCTCTATTTTAAAATGTGAAAATTAGCTGGGCGTGGTGGCTTGCGCCTGTGGTCCCAGCTACTTGGGAGGCTGAGGTGGGAAGATTGCTTGATCCCAGGAGGTGGAGGTTGCAGTTAGCTGAGATTGTGGTACTGCACTCCAGCCTTGGTGACAGAGTGAGACCCTGCCTCAAAAAATAAATATATATATAAAATGAAGTTGCTATTGAATAATGTGTAAGTGAGACAATGGTGATTATGGCAAGAATTGTAAAATCTGTAAGAATTCTGCTCTCAAGTTGTTTCACAAGGGTCTTTGTATTCTTGATCCACTTTAAAGAATTTCAATAACTGGAAATTATAGATGATACCTTATTGGTGGACTTTATATAAGAGAAATGAGGTCAATTTTAAAGAAAAGGCCTTATCCCTATATTCAAAACTTCAACTAAGGCTGGGCACGGTGGCTTACGCCTATAATCCCAGCACTTTGGGAGGCTGAGGCAGGCAGATCACCTGAGGTTGGGAGGTAGAGACCAGCCTGACCAACATGGAGAAACCCTGTCTCTACTAAAATACAAAATTAGCCGGGCGTGGTGGTGCATGCCTGTAATCCCAGCTACCTGGGACGCTGAGGCAGGATAATCGCTTGAACCCCAGAGGTGGAGGCTGCAGTGAGCCGAGGTCACACCATTGCACTCCAGCCTGGGCAACAAGAGCAAAACTCTGTCTCAAAAAA
>NW_016803028.1:831294-837809 GCF_001698545.2 Rhinopithecus bieti | reverse complement strand
AAAAAAAAAAAAAAAAAAAAAGCACTTTGGTTTTATGTGAAACTGTTACTTCTCCCAGACAAAACCGCATGCTCATTCTCCCTATCGATCTCCATTGTCATCCCTGATAATTCCCAGAAGCTGCCACCAGAATGTTTCTTTCTGGAGTGGAGAATCTTATAAAATTCATTATTTTCTTGGGTACTCACAATGCTCCCAGACTTATGGGACAGTCAGAATCGATGGGATCCTCTGCCCTGTGCATGCTTGTACCTGGCAGATAAGGACAACAAAGAATATTTGTATATATCCATACAGCATCAATCCCCATGTAACCTGGATCCTCACTATGTGGTCAATACTGAGGCTGGCTTTGTACCAGCATACGTATATAGTTGTGATTTTATTCATATCCTCAAGGAACCCAAAATCTTGTGGAATGGTGTGATAAATACACACAAAATAATTGACTTCACCCTTAGATCAGGGCCTCTCGAGTTTACACAGTGTTTTCACATACAGTTTCATTTGATCCTTAGAGCAGTTCCTGGGAGCAGCACATGGTGGCTACAGCAAGGTGAGTCCCAAACTTGGATCTATAGAGTGACTTTGTAATAATCTAAAAGGAGCTCTTCCTGACTTATAATTGTTCATTGGGTGGCTAAAGAGGTTAGTGTAGTCTCAGGAAGGCAAGAGAGGATTGTGACTATATCTAAGAGAGTTTAATCCAATCAGTTGTACAAGACATGATTTGAAGGCAGACAAAAAGAATGTTTATGAAATGTGTCCTTTTAACTGACCCCCACTCAGGGAATTATTACAATAGTGTTTAATTTATAGGAGACAATATTTACTGCGTCTTCCAATGCTTCTAGTGAAAACGTACATCAAACAGGGTGGAAGGCATCTAACAGTGTTAGTTACTATCTGCCAATTTTCGAGTGTTGACAACAGACTCAAAAAGTTTTAATACTCCACATTGTCCAAATGAAACCACCAATTTGCAACCCATGCTCTAGAATTGATAATGAAGAAGAAGACATCCTGAAAGAAGACTAGCCAGTTTAGCAGATGTGCTGTTTTCTCTGTAAAATATACTGATGAATATCCACATCTCTATAATCTTCTGATAGTCCAGTCTCTCCTATGCTCAGCACTTCTGCTCTGACCAGTTATATTATGTGCTTTCTTCCTAGAGTCAGTTGAGTTCGTTCCCAAACCTGCTTGTGCCAGTTGTACTATTTTATAATTATACAGCTAAATAAAATACTAGGCCAACCAATTAATAAGTGCAAAAAATGAGTTCTTGCTTTTATGAAAATTAAGTTGGATGCTATGAAAAAACTTGACAAAAGTGTTTTGATTAAAATGAAGTTGCACGCTGGGCAACATGGCGAAACTCTGTCTCTATTTTAAAAATGTGAAAATTAGCTGGGCGTGGTGGCTTGCGCCTGTGGTCCCAGCTACTTGGGAGGCTGAGGTGGGAAGATTGCTTGATCCCAGGAGGTGGAGGTTGCAGTTAGCTGAGATTGTGGTACTGCACTCCAGCCTTGGTGACAGAGTGAGACCCTGCCTCAAAAAATAAATATATATATAAAATGAAGTTGCTATTGAATAATGTGTAAGTGAGACAATGGTGATTATGGCAAGAATTGTAAAAATCTGTAAGAATTCTGCTCTCAAGTTGTTTCACAAGGGTCTTTGTATTCTTGATCCACTTTAAAGAATTTCAATAACTGGAAATTATAGATGATACCTTATTGGTGGACTTTATATAAGAGAAATGAGGTCAATTTTAAAGAAAAGGCCTTATCCCTATATTCAAAAACTTCAACTAAGGCTGGGCACGGTGGCTTACGCCTATAATCCCAGCACTTTGGGAGGCTGAGGCAGGCAGATCACCTGAGGTTGGGAGGTAGAGACCAGCCTGACCAACATGGAGAAACCCTGTCTCTACTAAAATACAAAATTAGCCGGGCGTGGTGGTGCATGCCTGTAATCCCAGCTACCTGGGACGCTGAGGCAGGATAATCGCTTGAACCCCAGAGGTGGAGGCTGCAGTGAGCCGAGGTCACACCATTGCACTCCAGCCTGGGCAACAAGAGCAAAACTCTGTCTCAAAAAAAAAAAAAAAAAAAAAAAAAAGGCAATTAAGGTACAGTTAAATGCTGCAGACTAAAATGTTAAACATATTCTTTTTTATTCCCTCATTTTTTCCAATTAACTTTTTTTGAATTTAGTTTTAAAAATTCTGTTGATGGCTAGATGCGGTGGCTCATGCCTGTAATCCCAGCACTTTGGGAGGCCAAGGGGGCAGATCAGGAGGTCAGGTGTTCCAGACCAGCCTGACCAACATGGTGAAACTCCATCTTTACTAAAAATACAAAAATTAGCCGGGTGTGGTGGCATGCACCTGTAAGCCCACCTACTCAGAAGGCTGAGGCAGGAGAGTTGCTTAAACCCAGGAGGCGGAGGTTGCAGTGAGCCAAGATCACACCACTGCACTCCAGCCTGGGCAACAGAGTGAGACTCCGCCTCAAAAAAAAAAAAATTTCTTCTGACAAACTACATTTCCCAATTTTGTTAGACAAGAGGACTTGTACTGAACTACATCTGCATGGATCTTAGACAAGTAGGAGACAAGGCTTCAAGAGAATAAAAAGTTGGTGGTGTTCTCCAGTGCTGACTTGAATAACTGTCCCTTGGAGCTTTCTCTAGTGGAGGGTTTGGTTGTTTGAGTTCAATGACATCATGCCATTGATATCATTGGCCACAATGCTTTGTGTGAACCCTGAAATACACAGGTACTAACATCAGGTAGCACAGTAGACAGCTGCACCAAGGGGAGTTATGCATGCCTTCTATGATACTTCAATAGCTAACAGCAATGAAAATTATTGATTATTGGTGTTTATCATGTATAAGTTTAATTAATTGAATGCATTTAAAATGCATTTAATTTTGGCCGGGCGCGGTGGCTCACGCCTGTAATCCCAGCACTTTGGGAGGCTGAGGCAGGCGGATCACGAGGTCTGGAGATCGAGACCATCTTGGTGAATACGGTGAAACCCCGTCTCTACTAAAAATACAAAAAAATTAGCCAAGCGTGGTGGTAGGCGCCTGTAGTCCCAGCTTTTAGGGAGGCTGAGGCAGGAGAATGGCATGAACCCGGGAGGCGGCAGAGCTTGCAGTGAGCGGAGATCGCGTCACTGCACTCCAGCCTGGGTGACAGAGCGAGACTCCGTCTCAAAAAACAAAAAAAAGCATTTAATTTTTACAGCAAACTTATAAAGAAATTGAGGCTCGAAGATGTGAGGCAATTTACCCAAGGTCATATAACTAGTAAGTTAGAGAGAACAGGATTCAAATTCAGATTTAGCCTGACTCCAAAGTCCTTGCCATTGGCCACCTTGAGCATATATCTCTCAGTTACAGTAACCACCTGTTGAGTGTAGTAACCACTTGTCTTGTATTCGGCACAATGCTAAATGCTTCATATACATTAACATACTAACGTGATTATATTTCATTAAGTGCATGTAGAGTGTTCTAGAACACTTTGAATATCCCTTGGTTACAGCTGGTTCTTTATTTGTTGGTTAGAATAGCATGACGGAGATGCAAGGATTTGATTTTAGCCAATGTATTTTGTAAGTTACCAAATTTTAGAGACACAATGTGATATAGGGCAAAAATATGGTCTTCGTAGTAAGACTGCTCCATTTGCATCTTGGCTTTGCCACTTTCTGGTGAAGTAGCCTTTATAAATCGTGTTACTTCTCTGGGCCTCAGAGCCCTCATCTGTAATAATGAAGATGATGGTATTTGCTTTGCAGAGTTCTTGTGGAAACAAGAGATGATACTTCTAAGGCCTAGTGAAGCTTTTGGAGCATTATAGGAACTCAATAAATGAAAATTTCGGCCAGGCACAGTGGCTCACACCTGTAATCCCAACACTTTGGGAGGCTGGGGTGGGTGGATCACTTGAGGTCAGGAGTTCAAGACCAGCCTGGCCAACATGGCAAAACCCCATCTCTACTAAAAATACAAAAATTAGCCGGGTATCGTGGTATGTGCCTGTAATTCCACCTACTGGGGAGGCTGAGGCACAATAATTGCTTGAACCCGAGAGGCAGAGGTTGCAGTGAGCCAAGGTCATGCCACTGTCCTCCAGCCTGAGTGATGGAGTGAGACTGTCTTAAATAAATAAATAAATGAAAATTTAAGATACATTGCATGGCTCATTGAGGGCATTTGAGAAATGGTAACCATTATGGTTGACACCTGTGTTGTAATTGTTTGTTGACTTTTTCCCTCATTTGGTTGATTGATTAATTCATTCAACAAATATTTATTCACCACCCACTGTATGCAGGCACAGAGGTAAGTGGGACATAAATTAGTGTGATTAGGTAAACATGTTTTTGTCCTCAAGGAGTTTACATTCCAGTAAGGAAGACAGAAAATAAAAAAATGTATTAATATATAAAATGTTGACAGTGCTGTAAGGAAACCCAGGATGTGCTGAGATGGGAAAGTGGGTTGGGTAGGTGGACCCAACTAAAATAAGTGGTTGGAAAAGCCTCCCCTGAAGCGGTAACATTTAAGCTGGTATCCAAAGGATGGGAAGCGTGGGATAAGCTTCCCAGGAAGAAGGGAGCCTGGAGGCCTGAGGACTGGAGAAGTGGTCTGTGTGGCGGGAGGAGGAGGGTAATGGAGCAGAAAGGAAAGTTGGAGACAGACAGGGACAAGATCTTGTGGGGCTTTGCAGGCCATGGTGAGAGGATAGGATTTTACTCTGAGCGCCATGAAAATTCACTGGTGAATTTTAACAGGTGCGTAGCATGATCAAAATGGTATTTTAACAAGATCACATTGTTTGTTGTGTAGAACATGGATGGAGCAGGGCAGGAATACAGCAAGGCAACCTGTCAGGAGTGGCTATTTGTAGAGTTGTGAGTGAGGAATGATGGTGCCTCGGACTAGAATGACCAGCAGAAGTGGAGACGTGGATAACTCTCAGGTACATTTTAAGATTGTGCACAACTCAAGGGCAGGAACTGACTCAGATTTAATTTGGGGTCACAATGAGTAGTGAGGTGCTTACATTGTGGCCGTTCAGTAAGTGTTCTTGAAATTAGATAGTAGAAATTAGTTATTCTATGATAAGACCAATTATCTGTGCTATCATATAAGCTTCCAGTGTAACATAAACTTAAGAGTGCGGGCTTGGAGTTTGGCAGACTCCCACTTACTGGTTGTGTAACTCTGTGTTTTATTTTCTTCATCTGTAAATTAAAGATATTTGTTGACAAAGATGAAATGACATGATGCACCTAAAATGCTTTAAAATGTGCCTGGTACACATAAAACGTTCTTCACCTTAATTGAAATTCAGGCAGGTCTCCCTTTCAGTACACTTGTAGCACTTGGGAGTACAATTAGCTCATTTTCCCTTTTCGTATTTGCCATGGAGTCTAGGAGGATTTTATAAAAATCAGTCTCCTGTCAATTCTAAGTCATTGCTCCTCCTCTCTCGTAAAAATAAGCAAGATAAACAAGTGAGAGAATACTTCTCCTTTCAAGCAAATACCATTTGAACATAGAAACCTCTACTCTTCCTGGCCATTTCATATTCTTCCTGATAATGCACACACATATTTTATGACCTAACTCCTCTTTTCTTTTAATTAGTTTTGCTGAATAAAGCAAGCAATTTATGCTACATGGCTGGCTCCTTCCTGAAGATGCTCAGATAATTTATTTTGAGGAATCTGGTCTCCGTAATGTTAAAGCAAGTAAATTATGAATACTGTAAGGTGTCATGATAATGATAATTACAGTTTATTGAGGCTACTCTGTGCCAGGCACTTTACTAAGCACTTTATATATCCTGTTTGATTACTTTACTTCAATTGTATGAGGTATATAAACAGTTACCAGATATCCCTAAAAACTCTAAGCCAACATAGGAATAAAGGTGTGATTTCCATACATTGATTGAAGCATAACTGGAAAGAAACTGTAGGAAAGAGGGATGAAAAAAAAAATAAACCAGTGGAGCAGAATGGATTCCCAGAAGCAGCCCCATGCATGGATGGGAACTTTATATGCAATAGATCTGGCATTGTAGATTGGTGGAAAAAGAGGGCCCATTAAATAATTGATGTAAAGAAAATCAGATGTCCATATGAAAAAAATTGGTCCTACCTCACACCTTACCAATAATCGATTCTAGGTAAATCAAATAATCTGAGTGTGAAAAGCAAAACTTCAAAACTTTTAGAAGAAAATATAAGAGAATATTTGTCTGACATCAGTGTAGGAAATAATTTCCTAAACAAAGAATGAAAAGTGCAAACCATGAAGGAAAGTATTGTCAAACTTAGCTCTATTAAAATCAAGAACTTGTGTTTATGGAAAGCTGGCAGAAAGAATGTGAAAGTCAGGCTATGACCTGGGAGAAGAAATATGCAAAACATATAACAAAGGAATTTTACCCAGAAAAAACGTATATTTTATTTTATATATATATA
>NW_016803028.1:792345-831011 GCF_001698545.2 Rhinopithecus bieti | reverse complement strand
ATATATATATATATATATTTTTTTTTTTTTTTTAGATAAAGTCTCACTCTGTTACCCGGGCTGGAGTGCAGGGGCACCATCTCAGTTCACTGCATCCTCCACCTCCTGGGTTCAAGCAATTCTCTTGTCTCAGCCTCCCGAGTAGCTGGGATTACAGGCACACACCACCTTGAGCAGCTAAATTTTTTTTTGTATTTTTAGTAGAAATGGGGTTTCACTATGTTGCCCAGGCTGGTCTCGAACTCCTGACCTCAGGTGCTCCACCCACCTCAGCCTCCCAAAGTGCTGGAATTACAGGCGTGAGCCACCGTGCCCGGCTTATAATATATATTTTTATACATGACGCATAGATGCATTTTATAACACATGCATGTATCATGCAAACAAATATATTAAAAATCAATAAGAAAAGTCAGTAGAAAAAATACACAAAGGGCATTGCACAGAAGAGAACCAAGGATGTCCAATAAACAATAGGCAAACATGCTGAAGCTCATTTATAATTAGGAGAATGCATATTAAACCACAATGAGAGACTACTTTATATCCCCAAAATTGATAATTTTTTTTTTCCTTTCTTAAGATGGAGTCTCACTCTGTCACCCAGGCTGGAGTGCAGTGGTGCGATCTCAGCTCACTGCAACCTCCATCTCCTAGGTTCGAGCAATTCGCCTGTTTCAGCCTCCCGAGTAGCTGAGATTACAGGTGTGTGCCACCACACCCGGCTAATTTTTGTATTTTTAGTAGAGACAGGGTTTCACCGTGTTGGCCAGGCTGGTCTCGAATCCCTGACTTCAGGTGATTCATTGGCCTTGACCTCCCAAAGTGTTGGGATTACAATCATGAGCCACCACCCCAAGCCAATAAGATATTAAAAAAAAAAAAAAAAAAAAAATGTTGGTGAAGCTGTGGAATAACAGAAACTCTTAGACACTGTTGGTGGGAGTATAAATTATTTCAACCACTTTTGAAAGTAATTTGGCATTGTGTAATCAAATTGAGTATAGGCATAAAATGTTCCATGAGCCAGCAATACCTAGGGATGTGTGTGTACATGCACAAATGCATGCATGCACACACACAGACCCCTTAGACCAACTCTTGTACATATGCAACATGAGCCATGTGCAAAAATGTTCATAATAACTTTTTTTTTGTAGTAACAAAACCAATAAGAAACAATTTAAATGGCTATTGATAGGAGAATGGATAATTTTTGCTATACTTATTCAATGAATACTTCGCTTCACTGAAAGTGAATGAACTTCAGCTATGTGTATCAATATGAATGAGTCTTTCAAACAAAATGCCAGGTGAAAAAAATCCTTACAGAAAATATACACAATGTAACATTTATATAAAGTGTAAAAACAGGTAAAATGTAACCATTTGTTGTTTAAGGTGTGTGGCAAAAGTAATGGGATGATAACACAAAATTACTTTTGGGAGAAGAGAAGGCAGGAGAATGGCACAGAGGAGGGGCATAGAGGAGATTTCAAAAGAACGGATATCATTATCTTTCTTGCATATATCTGGGGGGTTCACATTGTTATTGTTAATACTTTATACATTTTATACATTGTTGTAAGTATGAAATGAGGAAGAAAAATGGAGATAAGAGATGAGAAGATGACTAGAATGAATGGCTGTCTATGTAATAACCCAAAGAAGCAATATCCTTTGAAGATACCAGCCCAATATTCACTTTTATCTTCTCTATAACCCTTTCTCATTCCTTCTGCTTTCCTCTACCAAAAACAAAAACAGAAAAGGAAATCAAATAAATAACCTATAATAAGGGTAGAATCAATCATTTAAAAAGCAAATAAAATACTGATCTGTAAAATCAAAATAACCAAATAGAAGATGCCCTTCTGAAGGCTGAGGGAAATGTTCTACAATGACATTGACTCTTCATAGCCAGGTTGTATTAGGTCATTCTTGTGTTGCTATAAATAAATACTTGGGGCTAGGTAATTTATAAAGAAACAAGGTTTATGGCTGGGTGCAGTGGCTCATGCCTGTAATCCCAGCACTTTGGGAGGCTGAGGCGGGCAGATCACTTGAGGCCAGGAGTTCGAGACCAGCCTGGCCAACATAGTGAAACCCCTGTCTCTATTAAAAATACAAAAATTAGCCAGGCATGGTGGCACATGCCTGTAATCCCAGCTACTTGGGATGCTGAGGCAGAAGAATTGCTTGAACTTGGGAGGCAGAGGTTGCAGTAAGCAAGAGAGAGAGTGGTAGGGAGGGGAGATGCCACACTTTGCAACCACCAGATCTCATGAGAACTCACTCATTATCCTGGGACAGCACCAAGCCATGAGATATCTGCCCCCATGACCCAGACACCTCCCACCAGGTCCTACCTTCAGCACTGGGATTACAATCCGACATGAGATTTGGGTGGGGACAAATATCCAAACTATATCACAGGTATACCCTGTACTGTAGGATATGAACATCAGGTGGTGATAATCTGGTGAAATGTAGTTATATAGAGAGAAACCTTGGAGTCAGAGTCTTGAAGAGCTTGTTGTTTAACCCTCAGAGTAAGTGTTTTTGCTCAGAATAACTTGGAATAGCTGGCTACAAAGTCTGGAGTCTCTCTGTGCAGCATGCAGATACCTATGCATTCATCCATTTATCCATCCTTTATCTTTCCTCCAGCACTCATTGAGTTTGCCCTTTATGCCAGGGATAAGGAGGTGCTAGAATGACAAAAAGAAAAGATGGAGCTAATCACCCTGCAGGATGATGGTGTAAGATTGGAGTCAGGTCTCCAGCAGAGTTGGGGGCATGAGGTCACAGGTCGTTAGCTCTGCCTGCTGAGAGGTAACAGAGGGCTTCATCACTGGCCAGATGACTCTGTGCCCTGATGTGTCTTGAAAGACAGAGGAAAAGCTTTCAGACCTGAGGTCTTCAAACGTTTATGTTTTGCTCGTGGACTTCTAAAGGAAATCTGAAAAAGCTATGCACTGCTCATAGTTTTTATGCTGACATCTAAAATTTTGTATCGTAAATTTAAGTAAAGAAATTCTCTGTTATAACAAGTATTGACATTTCAAAACAAGCCCCTAATATTTTAAAATTCCAGTGGAATCTACATGCTAATTTGATATATATTCACCCTTTATTTAAAAAAATACAAGAACAAGCTCTTCTTAATGTATTCACATTTTATATGTCATTTAAGAAATGTTTCTAATGGAATCTATATACCAGGTGATATCATCATCTTTTTAGAAGTAGCAGAACAAGCTCTTCTTAAATTTTACATCATTCTTTCTTCTCCTTGGATTTGTATTTCCATTTCTTTACCTTGCAGAACTTTATCCTATGAAACATACCTTTTGTCATATTTCTCTATAACAATGAACAAGGGTATACAGTCTACAAAGCTCTAAGTGTTAAAACATCTGTTCTGCATTGAGTCATTATGATGATTATTGGTATACAATTGGTCAAAACAACATAAATATGTGTTTTGATGATTATGAAAGAAAATTTTTATTGGAAATTGATCTCTTAATTAGGTAGAGTTTTTTCTTTTCTCTTTTTTGGCAATTATATTTATTGTTGACTATTACTGCTAGAATGAAATAGTATTCAGCATCAATATCACCTTATGTTTTTCTTTTTTTAATTAGATATAAATGCTGAGGAATTTTGTTCGTATTTAAGCAGTGGAATTGGAAGTTTTGTTTAGAAATGCCATTAAGGCTGGGCACTGTGGCTCACACCCGTAATCCTAGGACTTTGGGAGGCCGAGGCAGATGGATCACCTGAGGTCAGGAGTTTGAGACCAGCCTAGCCAACTTGGCAAAACCCTGTATCTACTAAAAATACAAAAATTAGCCGCGCATGGTGGCAAGCACCTGTAATCCCAGCTACTTGGGAGGCTGAGACAGGCGAATCTCTCAAACTCAGCGGCGGAGGTTGCAGTGAGCCAAGATGGTGTTGCTGCACTCCAGCCTGGGAGAAAGAGCAAGACTCCATCTCAAAAAAAAAAAAAAAAAGAAATGTCATTTAATTATTGAATTCTTTTGAGTTAAAAGCAAAATTATTTAGTTATTTTCTCTTAAAATTATTTTTTAAACAGCTGTTATTATATAATTCATATCTCTTGCAACTTTGTTGACAGCAATGACTCAATACCAGTTGACTTGTGAAAGTATTTGTAACCAGTTATTAGCGTTAGTAACTTTCTCAACAATAATGCCAGTAGACCTAAAAGGAAGAAGCTAAGACAAAATTACTATAGAGAGTTTATTCAGGCCAAGGTTGAAGACTGCACCCCAGGACACACTTCCAGGTTGCCTTGGAGAGTGCTCTGGGGAACATAGGAGAGGCTCAAGTTTTTAAAGATAAAAGGAACAAATCAAGAGAGTGGTTAATTCTTCAGGAATTCTCATTGGTTTACAGAAATAACATTTGTTAGTGATTGGCTATACCTTGTTGAACTGTAGGATGTATAGCACTTTATGGCTACTTGGCATTAGTCTAGAGCCTGCATAGCAAATGGCTTCAAAAGGTAATTAATTATCTAGCTCAAGGAGGAGTGAGACATGACTACTCTTACATCTTCAATGCCTCTCTGGGCCTGATAATTTAAAGGGACCCACATACATACCTCAGATAAAAAGCTTTTTTGTTTGTTTGTTTTTTGTTTTTTGTCATTCCAATATTTCAAATTGTTCCTTTGCTTGGGAACCTGAAGTTGTTTTCACCCTGAGGCAACAACGCACCACTGTAAGATTTGGGATGGAAGAGAGAAAAATCTTTCTTCTGTAAAGTGGGAAGAAATCCATTGTAAAAGGGCAACTTATAGCTTGACCTCACTGTCTCTTAGATTGTAGGAAAGAGTACAAATAGGCTTTGAGGATCTTGAAATTGATTTCCTTAAAACTACTCGATTCCACATGTAAAGTTTTCCAAATTGTTGCTACTTTTAGCGTGGTCTGTGGGCCAGCAACATTGGCATACCTGGGAGCTGTTAGAAATGCAGAATCTCAGCCCCAGCCTAGATCTCCTGAAGCTAAATCTGCAAAATCCCGGGGCGATTCACTAGCACATTAAAGTCCAGATTGCTGCCACTTCCTTCCCCTCAAAACCTTGTAGTGCACACACTGGTTGTTATGCAGGTTCCTTCCCAGTGTAGGCAGTCATTTACATACCTCTTGAGCATCCTCTGCTCATAATTTTGGCTTTGGTTCTCCAAGAAGTCACTTGTTTTAGTTTCCAGCAGTCTGTGAGGCCTACTGGGCTGGGCTTTCTGACTCTGCAAATAATTTAAACACTGCTTATCATGGTCCCTAAGGAACCCTCAGTAAGTGGTAGCTGATAGTTATCATTTTCCTCTCACTAATCGTCAGATTTGGGTAAGAGATCCTTTTTCCTCCATGAGTGTCACTCGAGCCTGTGATTTTGAATTACTGGATGTTAAGATTGGCAAGACCTGTGTGTGTCATGGAGAGGTTTCCTCCTATCATCCCAGTGAACATTGTGACCTTGTCATTAGGAGGGCTATAAATAGAAGAATTTTTTTTAAGGAAAATAAAAGCCTATTCAAACAGAGCATCAAAAGCTGCTGGTTCTAGCAAGAAGAAAATGGCTGATTGTATTTTTTGAAATGTCTTTGCCTTTCCCTGTATTTTTGCTGTGTTGACAGTTGTGCCATCCAGGCTTGACCTAGCGCTCAGCCCTCCCTCTTGGCTCTGCATTCACTTTTTGTATATGTGGGATTCCAAATCTGTAAACAAGGGGGCTCGGTGCCAAAGCCTCCTTCTTGGGTGCAAATACCCAAGTGTCAGTGGTGTTTGGAAGCAGAGGAGCAGTCCGTGGGAGGAAGCATTCCCCTACATTATTCTCACTTTGCGCCCCCAACAGGAAATCCTGCAGTATCCTGGGAAGAACGAGGACGCTCAGTGTTCAAATTCTGCCTGGTTACCTAAACTCCCTGGACTTCTGTGTCTCTATCTCTAAAATGGTCATCAACTCAAATGACTATGGGAAAATTAAATGAGACTGAGCACATGTGTAGATAAGTGGATGCTCTAAAAAAGTGATTTTCCTCCTCCTTTCAAACAAATGGACAGTGCTTCTTAAAATCAATGCTTCATAAAATCATCGGCTCTTAGGCTGGGAATATTCTTTAAAATCATGACTTGCTGTAGAAGAAACTAGAGGGAAAAAATGAACCTACACTGATGAGCTAAGTTTCAGATTTTATAGTAGTGCCTGTGCACTAATGATAATTTAAGATGATGGTGTCCAGGAAGGGACCCATTTCTCTACAGCTGATTAGCCACAGATCAGTGCTATGAATTATAGAACTAGGAAGGCAGAACATGAATAGACAGAGAGATAATACGTAGAGCAGAAGGAGCACAATACTGAGTCCTTGAATGCACTTTATTTGCTGCTTTGAGCAGCACTTTGAATAGCAAAATTATGCATTAATATCAGTGGTTCACAAAACGTGGTCCCTGATCAGCAGCATCAGCATCACCTGGGAACTTATTAGAAATGCAAATTATCTGGCCTCACCCCAGATCTGCTGAATCAGAAACCCTGGGAGTGAGGCCAGCAATCAGTGTTTTAAGCAAGCTTTGCATGTGATTCAGATGAACGCTAGAGTTTGGGAATAACTGGTTTACATTTTAACAGCTTACAACCATCTTTTCCAATGCAAAGCAAAGTGGAATCATAAATGTCCTAGCATTTTAAATTCCTTACCTCCTTGACATATACTGTGAAAATTCTCAGATATTTTTGTCTTCTGATTCTTGGAGAGATATGCATGAGCACAGTCACCAGGTAGAACTTCCTCAGTTGCTCTGGGTGGCTGTTGTTTAATTATGAAGCAGTAATGTAAAAAGAAGGATTCTGAAAATTAAGCAAATGAATCTGCTGTCACTTCTGTTCTTTAGAAATACCTTTCCTAGGCTGGATGCAGTGGCTCGTGCCTGTAATCCTAGCACTCTAGGAGGCTGAGGCAAGAGGATAACTTGAAACCAGAAGTTTGAGACCAGCCTGGGCAATGTAGTGAGACCCCATCTCTAACAAAAAAACCCCAAAATTACCTTTCCTCTAGAGTTACAACATATTTATAACCTTGTAACAAATTATATACAAATCACTATGTTTTTATTTCTACACCTTCACAATCCTATCTCTAGAAGCAGTTACACCAAAGCCCTGTGTTGTCTGGAGGTGTGATAACAGACTCTCTGGGCCCCTTCGAAGGATGTCATCCCTCAGGCCCAATTTCTGCTTATTTTGAATTTCCTGTTTGGTGGTTAAAAGTCAAGGAGAAGGCCAGAAGTTAAAAGCTTGTACCACATTCTGCCTCTTACTCATGTTCTCTGTCATCATTGGTTGTTTATGTGTCTGCCTCAGTCTCCCAGATTGGGGCTAATCAGGGGCAAGAGTCATCTGTCTCATTCCCCTTCTACAAAATAGGCATGCAGTAGATGTTCATGGACAGGACTGACACCGAAACCAGCAAGGCTGAGTGGCTCGTGGAAGGCTGGGGAGCTCTTCTGAGCATCCACAGCTACTCCCTCCTGCTCACTTTATTACACCATCTCTATTTATCAGGTGTTTGTTACTTACTTGATTTCCACGTGTCATTATCTAGAGACTTCGTAAGAGACTGACTGTGTTCACCCCCAAAACTTTGCAGAAGTCAGGCTTTGTAAATATACTGGAAGAAAGGAGATTCACAGCTAAAAGCTTCCTAATGAGGACACTGCGAACATGTTATTTTCAACATTCAACTCCTAAGTTTGAATAATTCATGAAAAAAAAATCTGTTGAACTAGAAGTGACTGGGCTATTTTAATGAAAGTAGAGATTTGGAATGTTTTAGAGCTGGAGATCAACACCCTCAGTTTTCATGAGAGAACTGAAGGCAGGGAGAGGAAATGACCAGCCCACAACTCAGTGAATTAGCGAGCTCAGGTCTTCTGTGTCCCATGCCCTCAAGGTCGCATAGTGGCTAGTGGCCAATCTGAAACTAGAACTCAGGCCTTGAGATTCATACACCCAGTTCTTTCCATGGAGCCACCACAACTTGTCACAGGGACACCAGAGAGTAGGCAGGCCCAAGGTCCCTCTCTCCTGCACTCTGGGTCTCAGAAGACACAGGGAGATCATATTTCCTTTCCTTTTCCATCTTCAATGATCAAGCCCAATTGCTTTCCGCTCTGACTGCATATTAGACCCCTGGGGAGTTTTAAAATTCTGATGCTCAAAACCCACCCTAGGTCAATTAAATCAGTCTGGTGGTGGGGCCCAGGCCTCAGTGTTTTAAAGCCCCCTAGGTGGTTCCAACCTGTAGCTAAATCTGAGAAACACTGGGTCTAGCCCATTCCTCTCGTTTCTCCTACTCTCTTGAAGGCCAGCATCCTTCCCTTGCTCCCTCTGTTACCTTTTTGCTAATCCTCAGGTTATTTTTGTTTTGTTTCGTTTTGTTTTGGAGAGGGAGTTTCACTCTTGATGCCCAGGCTGGAGTGCAATGGCACAATCTCAGCTCACTGCAACCGCCGCCTCCCAGGTTCAAGTGATTCTTCTGTCTCAGCCTGGCGAGTAGCTGGGACTATAGGTGTGTGCCACCATACCCAGCTAATTTTTGTATTTTTAGTAGAGACGGAGTTTTGCCATATTGGTCAGGCTGGTCTCGAACTCCTGACCTCGTGATCTGCCTGCCTTGGCCTCCCAAAGTGCTGGGATTACAGGCATGAGCCACTGCACCCGGCCTAATCCTCAGGTTTTAGCACTGCAATCACATGGTTAAGTTCAGGCTGCTGCCATTCCAAGCTATTTAAGACATTAGCCAAAAATTTAGCTTTGTGGTCCCGTTCTCATCTACTCCTCTCTCACTCAGCTTGGCTGGGTCTTTGCTTCCTTTACCACTGCTTCCCCTCAGCCCCCACTGAGGCCTCACTCTCCCAGGAGGGGCTACCATTTGTAGCCCTTCTCTCAAAGCCTCCCTCCTCCTTGGCTTCATCCCCAGATGACTGTGAGGCTGGACTAGAGGAACTAGGAGCTCAGGCTGGATGGACAGCTTTGGGGAAGCTGCTCCTATGATTATTGGTCCCAGAGGAGTAATTCTTCCAGCAGCTCTGCTTTTTTTCTTGCTGGCTAAGTGTGTGGGTGTGCAGCAGGCATTTGCTAGGGAACGTCGGCAAAAAATAAAACTTTTCAAGCTTCAATTCTGCAGACAGATTGAGAGGCCTCCCAACAGTTCAGAATTGCTGAATCTGGCTCCATCCACCCACTTACCCCCCCAGGAAGTGGTAGGTCGAGTTCGATGTGTTTTGATTTGTTAACAGTGGCCTAGCTTATGGGAATTTAACTCATAAGGGTGATGCTTTAGAATAAACTAGTCAACAAATAGTTATTGAACATTCATTGTATGCAGGGCACTGTGCTAGGCACTGATAAAACCCAAATGGAAAGTCACCTCTGCTAAAGGTATTTTGTGGGCAATGGAAGGAGACGGGAAGAGAGGGGAATAGAATAGGAATGAAATAAAAATCCATAAAAGGGAAAAGGGTTAGGGGTGGCAGGATGACAGCTGTGTGTTTAACTTCCCAGGACTTAAAAGTCCTGAACTATCTGTCCAGTCCATTCTCACCAACCATATTGGAGCCACCATATTGTTTTAATCTTGCCATTTGACCTCCAAGGTACTTGGGGGGCCCCTGAGGGAGCTTAGCAAACATTATCCTAAGACAGCTGCAGCTTCTTTCTCAATCCATCTCCATCTCCTTCTGCGCATGTGTCTTTTTGTCACTTTCTAACTCCCACACTTTATCTCCCTTGCTATCTCTTGGATACATAATATTTTTTCATGAATACATAAAGAAATAAATCCAAGCTCTCAGCCATTTATCAAACTAATAATGAATATTGCTGGTAGAAATGACCAACACAAATTAACAGCCAAAACTACACATAGGAAAAAATGGTTATTGATGGAAAATTGCCTGAAGAATCAAATCTTCTTGACAAAATGTAGATATCCAAGTATGATCCAGAAAAATTGGATTTGGTAGAAATGTCCATGGAGACAGATGTTATAATTGGTAAAATTTGACATGGACAAAAACTTGATAATGAATCCAATTTTGTCAGAAAATTTAAACAGAGGCAGGAGGATTGCTTGAGGCCAGGAGTTCAAAACCAGCCTTGGCAACATAGTGAGACTCCATCTCTATTGAAAAAAAAAAGAGGCCGGGCGCAGTGACTTACACCTATAATCCCAGCACTTTGGGAAGCCGAGGCAGATGGATCACTTGAGGTCAGGAGTTCAAGACCAGCCTGGCCAATATGGTGAAACCCCATCTCTACTAAAAAAATACAAAAATTAGCAAGGCATGGTGGTGGTGCCTGTAATCCAAGCTACTTGGGAGGCTGAGGTGGGAGAATTGCTTAAACCCAGGGGTCGGAAGTTGCAGTGAGCCAAGATCATGCCACTGCACTCCAGCCCAGGCGACAGAGCAAGACTCCATCTCCAAAAAAAAAAAAAAAAAAAAAAAAAAAAAAAAAGACGCCAATTAGGATAACGTCAATAAAATATATATAAAATGGTAAAAACTGGAAACTGTACTATATGAAAAATTGATCAGTGAGTTTCATTACTAATGACATTTGTTCTAGAGACTCACTTTCTTGATGGAAGTCTGTCAATGTTGGCATAATTCTGACGAAAATATTTATAGTCAAATTTCCACTGAAATTGTTAAATAACAGTGAAAAATATCATGACCCCACAGGAGCTGCCTGATGAACAGGCAGCAAGGTGAAAGCTAGATCACCACCCACAGAGTGGAACTTGGGAATCTGTATTTCTTTAAACAAACAAAAACAAAAACAGAAAACCTCCATCTTTTGAGCTATAATGTAAATGAACCAACTATTAACAAAATGTTTGGGGAACAACCAGAAAAATTTGAACACGGACAGGATACTAAAGAATATTAAGCCATTATTATTATTATAGGCATGATGATGGTGTTGTGGTCATATATTTTTATAGTCCTGTTGTGGACTGAATTATATTCCCCTGAGATTCATATATTGAAGCCTGAAACCCCATCGTGACTGTATTAGAAGAAGGGCCTTTCAGGAGGTTACTGGGGCTAAATGGAGGGAGGTTACTGGGGAGGTTTCAGGAGGTTACTGGGGCTAAATGGAGGGAGGTTACTGGGGAGGTTTCAGGAGGTTACTGGGGCTAAATGGAGGGAGGTTACTGGGGAGGTTTCAGGAGGTTACTGGGGCTAAATGGAGGGAGGTTACTGGGGAGGTTTCAGGAGGTTACTGGGGCTAAATGGAGGGAGGTTACTGGGGAGGTTTCAGGAGGTTACTGGGGCTAAATGGAGGGAGGTTACTGGGGAGGTTTCAGGAGGTTACTGGGGCTAAATGGAGGGAGGTTACTGGGGAGGTTTCAGGAGGTTACTGGGGCTAAATGGAGGGAGGTTACTGGGGAGGTTTCAGGAGGTTACTGGGGCTAAATGGAGGGAGGTTACTGGGGAGGTTTCAGGAGGTTACTGGGGCTAAATGGAGGGAGGTTACTGGGGAGGTTTCAGGAAGTTACTGGGGCGAAATGAGGACCTAATCTAGTACGAGTGGGATGGAGTCCTAACCTACCTGTAAGGACTGGTATCCTTATAGGAACAAGAGCCATGGGGTAGGGCACTAGCATAAAGAAAAGGCTATGTGGGGACACAGTGAAAAGGTGGCCATCTGCAAGGCAAGGAGAGAGGCCTCAGGAGAAACCAACCCTGCCAGCACCTTCTTCTGGACTTCTAGCCCCTAAAAGTGAGAGGAAAAACATTTTCTATTGTCTTAGCCACCCAGGCTCTGGTATTTGTTATGGAAGCACTAGCAAACAAAGGTGAATCCTTATATACTAGAGATACCCACTGAATTATTTATGAGTGGAATAATATGACGTCTCAAGTTTTGCTTTAAAATACTCCAGAAATAAAAATTGAGGATAGCAGATAGATAAAACAAGACTGGTTAAGGTTGACAGTTATTGGAGCTGGGTAACAAGTACTTGGAGGTACTATTGTACTATTCTCTTCTATTGTGGACTTTGTTTGAAAATATTCAAGTACGTTTTAAAAAATTGACAAGGACAAATGTACAGGTGATTTTTATGTATATTCAAGTAGATAATTACCAAGAAAAGGTTTCACATAATCTTATATTCTAACCTGGGCTGCTGTGGCCTGGAATAAAATGTGTTACAAATATATATTTATAAATAAAACATTCACTAAATATAATAAGGGAAAAGGATAAAAATGCCTACTGCAAACAGCAGAACTGTGGGCAAGGGGCAAGCAGAGAAGGAGGAATCAGCATTCATTGAGTGCCTAATACATACCAGGTGCTTTGTAAACATTGTCTTTGGATACTCACATAGGTCTATGAAGTAGACTTATCATTTTCAGTCCTTTAAAAACATTTTAATATGAAGAAATTAAGGCCCAGGGAGGATGAATGAATTCACACTAGGAAGTGGCTGAGTTGGGATTTTAATCCTATCTGTCTGCTTCCAAAACTTGCATTCTTTTTTCTGAACAACACCTTTTCCCTAGATATTGCCAAATACCAGATCATAAAGGACAGAGGAATTCTGAAGAGGATAAAATCATAGAGAGAACATTACCAAAGGAGTTGGACTTGGAGGTAAGTCCTGGAGGTGGAGAAAAGACATGCAAGTAACCAAGGAGTGGGGAGGGATGGCAAGATGCAGAAACTTAGTAGCAGGTGGAGAATGGGGTAAGAATGAGAGGCCACCACTGCAGGCTCATATTTCTTGAGTGAAGGGGTAAACCAGATGATCTTTCAAATCTAAAATTCTATCAACCCTCATCTGAGCCTCTCCACTAGGATGTTCCATCTTCATCTTCAGTTCTACATTTTCAAAACTAGATTCATTACTTTGTCTCCTCCCCCCCGAAACAATTTCCTCCTGGATTTCCTCACCTGCTGATAGAGTCATCATTTTCCCACCTACATTTAACACCCGTCATCTTTACCAATCTTGTCCAGGCCCAAGTCTTGGGACAGCACTGGTAAAAGAATCCTGTTAAAAGGTCGTGTCACTCCTTTGCTCAAAACTCTGGGAGCTCTCCTATCTCTTCCTTGAATACCTAAGCCATGTTCTGGCCTTAGAACCTTTGCACTGGCAGTTCTTTCTACCCAGAAGGCTCTTCTGCCAGATATCCATCTTAATCTCCTTTAAGACTTTACTCAATGTCACCACCTCAACGAGACCTTCCTTGATGACCTATTTTAAGTTGCACCTACCTCTGTCTTCCCCTGCTGCATGCCTAATCTCTTATACGCTGATCTACTATTTTTCCCTCAGCACTTGTTTCTTTTAACACACTA
The DNA here is from genome assembly GCF_001698545.2 of Rhinopithecus bieti. NCBI lineage: Eukaryota > Metazoa > Chordata > Mammalia > Primates > Cercopithecidae > Rhinopithecus > Rhinopithecus bieti. The sequence continues at coordinate 817,595 of NW_016803028.1, read as the reverse complement.
TTTGTTTTTCTTTTCTCTTAAAAATTGTGTATCTCCCTTCATTAGAATAGAAGTCAGAAAGGGCAGGGCTTTTGTCCAATTTGTTCACTTCTCTAACCCTAAGAATTAACAATGCCTGGGTGCATAGAAATTTCTCAATGAATGAATGAATCTATGTTTTATAAATGAAGTACAGCATAACATGGAAACTAATAAATAAAGACATGGATAAAGTTCTGGGGAACAAAAATGGCTGTCAGTTCTACCCACCTGGGAGTGTCAGGAAAAGTTTCACACAAGGGGTGCCAATTGAGCTGAAACTTAAAGGTAAGTGGGCCAGGGCAGATAGGGTAGGTGAATTATGGTCCCCAAAGAGATCAAGTCCTAATCCCTGGAGCCTGGGGTTATATGATGTATTAGTCCATTCTCATGCTGCTATAAGGACATACACAAGACTGGGTAACTTATAAAGAAAAGAGGTTTAATTGACTCATAATTCTGCAAGGCTGGGGAGACCTCAGAAAACCTTACAATCATGGTGGAAGGGGAAGCAAATACATCTTTCTTCACATGGTGGCAAGAGAGTGAAATGAGAGTTGAGTGAAGGAGGAAGCCGCTTGTAAAACCATCAGATCTCATGAGAACTAACTATCATGAGAACAGTATGGGGGAAACTGCTCCCATGATTCAATCATGCCCACCTGGTCCTGCCCTTGACAGGTGGGGATTATTACAATCCAAGATGAGATTTTGGGTGGGGATATGTCTGGAATTTATTCATTAGAGTGGGTTCTTGGTCTTGCTGACTTCAAGAATGAAGCTGTGGACCCTCGCAGTGAGTGTTAAAGCTCTTAAAGATGGTGTGTCTGGAGTTTGTTCCTTCAGATGTTCAGATGTGTCTGGAGTTTCTTCCTTCTGGTGGGTTCGTGGTCTCGCTGACTTCAGGAATGAAGCTGCAGACCTTCACAGTGAGCGTTACAGCTCTTAAAGGTGGCACGTCCAGAGTTGTTTGTTCCTCCTGGTGGGTTCCTGGTCTTGCTGACTTCAGGAATGAAGCTGCAGACCCTCGTGGCGAGTGTTACAGCTCATAAAGGTAGTGTCGACACAAAGAGTGAGCAGCAGCAAGATTTATTGTGAAGAGCGAAAGAACAAAGCTTCCACAGCAAGGAAGGGGACCTGAGCAGGTTGCTGCTGCTGGCTCAGGTGGCCAGCTTTTATTCCCTAATTTGACCCTGCCCACATCCTGCTGATTGGGAGTGCTGATTGGTCCATTTTACAGAGTGCTGATTGGTGCATTTACAATCCTTTAGCTAGACACAGAGTGCTAATTGGTGCATTTACAATCCTCTAGCTAGACAGAAAAGTTCTCCAAGTACCCACCCGACCCAGAGGCCCAGCTGACTTCACCTCTCAGGGACACAGCCAAACCATATAATATGGCAAAAGAGACTTAACAGATGTGACTAAGCTAAGTATCTTGAGATGGAAATATTATTCTGTATTATTCAGCGGGACCATAAATGCCATCACAAATATTCTTATAAGGGAGAGGCAAAGCTAGGTTTAGCAGCAGCAGCATAAGCAGAAGTTGATGTGACAGTGGAGCAAGATGCTGTGCTGCTGGCTTTAAAGATGGAGGAAGGAATCATGAGCCAAGGAATGCAAATAATGTGGCCCTAGAAGATGGAAAGGGCAAGAAAACAGATTCTCTCCTCTAGCTTGTGGAGGGAGTGCAGCCCTGCTGACACCTTGATTTCAGCTCAGTAAAACTGATTTTAGACTTTGACCTCCAGGAATTACAAGAGAATAAGTGTGTATTGTTTTAAGCCACCAAATTTGTGGTAATTTGTTACAGCAGCAATTAAAAACTAATACAGCAGGTGAGGGCATCCTATTAAGAGGGAGTAGTATGTACAAATTGTGAAAGTGATAGCACTTTCAAGATACCTCGGGAAACTTACTGTACTTGGGTTAAGCAGTAGGGAGTGGAGAAAGATGGGGTTGGAGACGTGGCAGGGGCTAGATTGTGAAGGGCCTTGCATGTCATGTAGAGGAGTTGGGTGGTATTCTGTTGGTATAGGGAAATGTAATGACCTTCAGTCCTGAATGGCATATTTTCCCGGCTGCAGGGAGTGCTGCTGGCAGATAGCCCTTACTTGCAACTCTCTTCTGGGATCTCTTTTTTATGCATGCAACTGTCTATCCCAAGCTCATACCAGCTTCCTGGGGCAACCAATCAGTGGACTACACAGAAGTATACTCTGTCATTTCACTCCAATTCAGAACTCTGAAGGGCTATCCCAACTTCAGAGCTTCCCAGGAGGTTAGCTAAAGCTTTGTTATGGTGACTTTGGAGCTCAATTTCCCTGTGTGTCCAATCCTGCCTCCTTCTCTCCCTTCTACAGGTATTAATCCCAAGAGCCCTCCCTAATAAACACCCTGCCTGCTAGTCTCTGTCTCATTCAGCCTCCCTGGGAACTCACCCTGCCAATGGGGGTTAAATGGTCTTTAAGTAAGAAAAGGAAAGGTAAGATTGGTTTGGGTGGTGATAACTCAGATCAGTGTGAGGATGTGCTAGGCTGGGGAGAGACTGTAGGAGAGATCAGTTAGGAAACTGGAGCAAGATTCCAGGTGAGAGATGATGAAATCCTGGGCAAAGGTAGAGGCAAAAGCAACTCTATGCATGGTCGTCAGTTTTCCTATGAATAGCCTCTTGGAGCCTAGTCCATAGCATGTTAACTAAAATAAGTTCTTCCTCATAGGCAACACAAGGGAAAATAGACAAATTAGATTACATCAAACTAAAAGGCTTCTGCATAACAAAAGAAAGAATCAACAGGGTGAAGAGACAACCTGTGGAGTGGAAGAAAATTGCAAACCCATCCGATAAAAGGTTAATATCCAAAATATATTAGGAGCCCAAACAACTCAATAGCAAGAAAACAACCTGATTTTAAAAATGGGCAAAGGACCTGAATAGACATTTCTCAAAAGAAGACATACAAGTGGCCAACAGATATATGAAAAAATGCCCACATCACTAACCATCAGAAAAATGCCAGTTAAAACCACAATGAGATATCTCCTTATACCTGTTAGAATGGCTGTTATCAAAGACAAAAGATGTTGGTGAGGATGTGGAGAAAAAGAAACAATTGTACGCTGTTGGTGAAAATTTAAACTAGTACAGCTATTATGGAAAACAGTATAGAGGTTCCTCAAAAAAATAAAAATAGGACTATTATATGATTCAGCCATCCCACTACTGGGTATATGTTCAAAGGACATGATATCGGTATGTTGAAAAGATATCTGCACTCCCATGTTAACTGCAGCACTGTTCACAATAGTCAGATATGGAAATAACCTAAGGGTCCATCAATGGATGAATGGATTTAGAAAATGTGATATATTTATGAGGAAGGCATGTTGAAAACTGAGATGGGCCAAAAGCTAAGCCTCTTACACCAGTTAGTCAATTTGTAAATGCAAAGGAAAAGTTCTTGAAGGAAATTGCAAGTACTACTTCACTAAACACATGAATAATAAGAAAGTGAAACAGCCTTACTGTTGATGTGGAGAAAGTTTGAGCGGTCTGGATAGAAAATCAAATTCCCTTAAGCCAAAGCCTAATCCAGAGCAAATCATAAGTTTCTTCAATTTTATGAAGCCTGAGAGAGGCGAGAAAGGTGCAGAAGAAAAGTTGAAAGCTGGCAGTGGTTGGTTTATAAAGTTTAAGGAAAGAAGCCATCTCCATAACATAAAAGTGCAAGGTGAAGCAGCAAGTACTGATGTAAAAGCTGCAGCAAGTTATCCAGAAGATCAAGCTAAGATAATTGATAAATAACAAATTTTTAATGTAGACAAACAGGCTTCTATTGGAAAAAGATGCCATCTAGGACTTTCATAACTAGAGAGAAGTCAATGCCTGCCTTCAAGTTTTCAAAAGATAGGCTGACTCTCTTGTTAGGGACTAATGTAACTGATGATTTTACCATTGACACCAGTGCTCATGTCCCATTCCAAAAATCCTAGGATTCTTAAGCATCATGCTAAATCTACTCTGCCTGTGCTCTATAAATGAAACAGCAAAGCCTGGATGATGGCACATCTGTTTACAGCGTGATTTACTAAATATTTTAAGTCCACGGTTGAGACCTACTGTGTAGAAAAAAGATTCCTTTCAAAATACTAATGCTCATTGACAATGTACATGGTCACCCAAGAACTCTTATGGAAATGCACAAGGTGATTAACATTGTTTTCAGGCCTGCTAACACAACATTTATTCTCTAGCCCAAGGATCAAGAAGTAATTTGGGCTTTCAAGTCTTATTATTTAAGAAATACTTTTAGGCCAGGTGCAGTGGCTCATGCCTATAATCCCAGCACTTTGGGAGGCCGAGGCGGGCAGATCACAAGGTCAGGAGATTGAGACAATCCTGGCTAACATGGTGAAACCCGATTTCTACTAAAAATAAAAAATAACAATAAAAAAAATTAGCCGGGTGTGATGGCAGGCACCTGTAGTCCCAGCTACTTGGGAGGCTGAGGCAGGAGAATGGTGTGAACCTGGGAGGCAGAGCTTGCAGTGAGCCGATATTGCACCACTGCACTCCAGCCTGGGTGATAGAGCGAGATTCCGTCTCAAAAAAAAAAAAAAAAAGAAAGAAAGAAAGAAAGAAAAAAATGCTTTTAGTAAGGCTATAGGTACCATAGATAGTGAATCCTCTGATAGATCTGGGCAAAATAAATTAAAAACCTTCTGGAAAAAAATCCACCATACTAGATGCCATTAAGAACAGTTGTGATTCATTGGAGGAAGTCAAAATATCAGCATTAACAAGAGTTTGGAAGAAGTTGATTCCCCTCACAAATGATTCTAAGGTGTTTAAGATTTCAGTGGAGGAAGTAACTGCAGATGTGGTAGAAATACTAAGAGAATTAAAAGTGGAGCCTGAATATGTGACTAAATTCCTGTAATCTCATGATAAAACTTTAAGGGATGAGGAGTTACTTCTTATGGATGAGCAAAGAAAGTGATTTCTTGAGACGGAGTCTGCTCCTGGTGAATATGCTGTGAACATTGTTGAAATGACAACAAAGGATTTAAAACATTACATAAACATACTTCATACAGCAGCAAAGGATTTGAGAGCACTAACTCCAATTTTGAAAGAAGTTCTGGCCTGGCGCGTGGCTCACGCCTGCAATCCCAGCACTTTGGGAGGCTGAGGTGGGCAGATCATGAGGTCAGGAGATTGAGACCATCCTGGCTAACATAATGAAACTCCGTTTCTACTAAAAATACAAAAAATTAGGTGTGGTGGCATGTGCCTGGAGTCCCAGCTACTTGGGAGGCTGAGGCAGGAGAATCGCTTGAACCCAAGAGGCAAAGGTTGCAGTGATTGCACCACTGCACTCCAGCATGGGCGACAGAGCAAGATTCTGTCAAAAATAAAAATAAAAAAAAGAAGGAAGATCTACTGTGAGTGAAATCTATTAAATCACTCTGTTAAAGCAAATATCACAATAAAGTGAGTCATACAAATTTGTTATTTTCCCAGTGCATACAAAAGTTATGTTTATAAAAGCTATCAAACAGCATCACATGCTACAGACAAATCTTTCATAAAAGGAAGAGTCCATTTATGTGGCAAACTTCATTGTTGTCTTCCTTTAAGAAATTACCACAGCCACCCCAACCTTCAGCAACTGCCACCCTGATCCAGTCAACAGCCATTAACATAGAGGCAAGTCCCTATACCAGCAAAAAGATTACAAGTTAATAAAGGCTCAGATGATTGTTAGCATGTTTTTAGCATTAAGTTTTTTTTTTATTTTGAGACACAGTCTTGCTCTGTTGCCCAGGCTGGAGTGCAGTGGTGTGATCTCCACTCACTGCAAGCTCCGCCTCCCAGGTTCACACCATTCTCCTGCCTCAGCCTCCCAAGTAGCTGGGACTACAGGCGCCCGCCACCACGGCTGGCTAATTTTTTGTATTTTCGGCAGAGACGGGGGTTTCACTGTGTTAGCCAGGATGATCTCAATCTCCTGACCTCGTGATCTGCCCGCCTCGGCCTCCCAAAGTGCTGGGATTACAGGTGTGAGCCACCACACCTGGCCTAGCAATAAAGTATTTTTAAGTTAAGTTATATACTTTTTTAAGACATAATGCTATTGCACATTTAATAGACTATGGTATTATATATATATATACACACACATGTACAGTTTGTATGCACTGGGAAAATAACAAATTTGTATGACTCACTTTATTGTGATATTTGCTTTAATAGAGTGATCTGGACTTGAACCTGCACTATTTCTATGGTATACCTGTATTCTTGAAAACCCCTGACAATAGATTTTAAGTGTTCTTGCCACAAAAAAATGATAAATCTGGGAGGTAGTACATTTGTTAATTAGCTCAATTTAGCCAGTCCACAATTTATACGTATTTCAAAACATCACGTTGTAAAAAATAAATATATAAAGTTTTTACTTGTCAATTAAAAAATAATTTAAAAAAGAAGTCCTTTATTATGGCCCAAATCTGTTCATTTTGTCCCTCATTTCTAATCCAGCTTTGTGGATTTTCTTTTTTGTCTACTTTCTTACCAAAAATATATTCTCTGTTTCCCTGGCGAACAGTCAGCTTCAACAAGCAGCAGGTTTGATCAGCCATTCTTCTCAGAGCAAGAAACCTACCATACTGGGAATTGTTCTTCTTTCCATTTCTCCTTGAATATGTCCAATGTCAGACAGCTCATTATCTTACAAGGCTGTGTATTCTCATTGATATGGTTTGGCTGTGTCCCTACCCAAATGTCATCTTGAATTGTAATTCCCATAATCCCCATGTGTCATGGGAGGGACCAGGTGGGAGGTAATTGAATCATGCAGGTGGTTACCCCCATGCTGCTGTTCTCATGATAGTGAGTGAGTGCTCACAAGATCTGATGGTTTTATAAGGGGCTTTTCCCTCTTTGCTCGGCATTTCTTCCTGCTATCATGTGAAGGACGTGTTTGCTTCCCCTTCTGCCATGACTGTAAGTTTCCTGAGGCCTCCCCAGCCTAGCAGAACTGTGAGTCAATTAAACCTCTTTCATTTGTAAATTATCCAGTCTCAGGCAGCTCTCTATAGCAGTGTGAGAATGAACTAATATGCTCCTTCTCAGCTGAAAGCCTTATAATAAGCCTGAAACTGCTCGTAGCTTTCACTTGGTTCTAGTTGAGACATATCATCAGAATGGAACGTGTTTAGAGGTCCTAGTTTTGGAGTCAAACAGACATTGGTTCAAATCCGGATTCTGCTACTTAAAGTGACCTTGGTCCTTTTATGTCAACTAGTTTGCTCAACTGTAAAATGGGGACAAAAATAGAATCTACCTCACAAAGTTACCGTTAAAAAAATATGTTGGCCCGGCACGATGGCTCATGCCTGTAATCCCAACACTTTTGGAGGCTGAGGTGGGTGGATCACGAGGTCAGGAGTTCGAGACCAGCCTGGCCAACATGATGAAACCCTGTCTCTACTAAAAATACAAAAATTAGCTGGGCGTGGTGGCACGCACCTGTAATCCCAGCTACTTGGGAGGCTGAGGAAGGAGATTGCTTGAACTTGGGAGACAGAGGTTGCAGTGAGCTGAGATTGTGCCACTGCACTCTAGCCTAGATGACAGAGTGAGACTCCATCTAAAAAAGAAAAGAATATATTTAAAGCATGATACCTGGCATGCTGTAAATACTTATTAAGTACTAGATATTATTATGGATGTTAGACGTCAATTGAATATGTCTCTCCAAAAGACATTTCATTATGATAGTGTGCCCTCTTCAGGGGTGGCAGGGGAAGCAGAAAAAAGAAGTTCTGTCTTCTTATTGAGTTGTGCGTAGATATGCACCTGACCTCTTTGAACAAAATGCATGTTAAGCACAGTAATCGTGTGTAGACTCTCATTCAGACATGAGGCTGTAATCAAGGTGTCTCCCATGGCTTATATCTGCCTACTTAGGAGGAAAAAGAATTTGTTTTCCATTTACCAAATAGCAGCCCTGCATAATAAGAAGGGATTGATTTTCTCAGCATTCCATTAGCTGTGAGTATTTCAAGAGAGCATAATGCATTCCAGTGGGGGACATGAATTGCATCATCAGGGAGCTGGAAAGGGACCTGGAGAGGAATCAGACTGGGGTAGCAGCTTTCAAAGGGAATAATCCCACTCTTCTCCACATTTTCCTTATATATTTTTTCAAAATCTTTGAAGTGTGGCATTTTGTATCCACATTTCTGATCCAGACACATGTTTCATAACCAGCTCAACTGCTGACCCAGTTAAATAATAATGAGTGGATTCTCATAAATCTCAACTTTTTCTCTCAGAAGAACCCAGTGGAAGAGGCTGCAGAGTGGTGGCTGTGGGAGAAGTCATCATTGGTGATGTCAAAACCCATTGCTTGATTGATGGTGCTAAAGACAAGTGTCTGCACATCAAAACCACCAGTAGGAGAGAAAGAAAAATTTAGTTAATCTATTGGTTTTGTCTACCTGGTATTCATACAAGTAAAAGAAACAGAGAAGAAAATACTGTCTTCCACAGAATGGAGTGATTTTTTTTTCCTCATAGAAGAAAGGTTGCTTCCTGGAGGTTTTTATGGGAAATATAGTATAACCAGTAGTGTGATGGCAAATGTTTAACACAGACACTAGTAAGTGAAGGGAGCCTGAGTAGGTAGGAAGTGCTCATTTTTGTGGTGTATATGTTCTCACCATAGTCAATTTCAAGCTACCAACACAACATCACTGAGTGCGGTATTGGGAGAGATGAGCAGAAGCTCACCATTCTGTAGTGTTTCCACCATCCCTAACCTGTGAGGCCACTGCTCACTCACACACTCACTCAGTCATTCATCTTTTATTTATTCAACAAACATTTATTGAGCACCTGCTGGGCACTGGAAATACTGAAATGGACAAGAGGATCTCGAGATAGACAAGAGAGCTGATGACTACAGGGGAATGTAATAAATATATGACAGAGTTAGGAATGGGCACGGTGACTGGGAGGAAGAGAGGCCTCTAGGACTGGCCGTTCAGTCCTCCAGCTGCTTCATTGGAGAGTTTGACAGTAGATCCTTTTCCCCAGCTTGATACACTCTCTTTCCTTGGCCTCCAGGACACCATTCTCTCCTGGTTTTTCTCCTGTCTTGTTAGCGGCTCCTTCTCAGTCTCCTTTGTTGCTTCCTCCTTAGCTCTGTGACCTCTAAATGTTGCAGTGTCTCAGATTCCAGTCCTTGGACATCTTCTCTTTTCTACCTCCCTCACCCAATGGTAATTTATCCAGTGTCAAGATTGTAGATCATCCATGGCCCCCGGCTGTAGATCCTCCCACAACCCTGAACACCAGACTCATTTGTCCAACTGCCTATTTGAAAAGCCCCATATGGCTAATAAATGTCTCCAACTTAACATGCTCAAAGTTGAACCCCTGACCTCTGTCCTCTGAAACTTGCTCCTCCTCCATCTTCTCCACCCCAGGAAATGGCCACTGTACCCCTCCAGTTGTTCAGGGGCTCAAAACCTATGAGTCATTCTTTCTTTCTCTGATGCCCCAAATTTAATCCATTGGCAAAGATTGTGGACTGTCTTCCAAACATCCAAGAGGCAACCGTGTCTCACCCCCCCCCCACCATCTTCACCATGGATCATGCCACCATCGCTCACCTGAATTATTGTATTACCTCCAAATACATCTTCCTGCCTCCACTCTTGTCCACTGCTGCCCCACCCACAACACACACCTATACTCAATTCTCAACCTAGCAGCCCGAGCGGTCCTGTTGAAAAGTAAGTTAGATCATTTCATTAACCTCATAGGATTGTTATGGGTATTGCAATGTCTGGCACATGACAACATTCAATTTTTGTTAGCTATTATTGTTGCATTTCAGTTGAGGTTATTCATTATACTATGTGATTTTTTTTTCGTTTGTTTGCTTCTGAGACGGAGTCTCACTCTGTCGCCCAGGCTGGAGTGTAGTGGTGCGATCTCGGCTCACTGCAATCTCCGCCTCCCAGGTTCATGCCATTCTCCTGCCTCAGCCTGCCGAGTAGTTGGGACTACAGGCACCTGCCACCACGCCTCCCAAAGTGCTGGGATCACAGGCGTGAGCCACAGCCCCCGGCCTATACTGTGTGATTTTTAATATCCGATTTTGTTAGTTCTCACAGACAAGTGGCTTGTGCTTTGAACATAGCACCCACAATCATGAAGATAGTAGATCTTCAGTTTCAGAGCAGAGGAGATGTTGAGCTGCAATACAAATGATGCCCTCAGAAGTTCTATTTTAATAATGGAGATAATTTAGTTTAGAAAGCAAAAAATTTCCAATTTGGCAAATTAAGTATAATTAACATGCAGTAAATATCATGCTTTTTTTTTTTTTTTTTTGAGACAGGGTCTCACTCTGTTACCCAGACTAGAGTGCAGTGGCATGATCTTGGCTCACTGCAACCTCCACCTCCCAGGTTGAAGTGATTCTCCTGCCTCAACCTCCCGAGTGCTTGGGATTACAGGCATGTGCCACTACTACCCGAGCTAATTTTTGTGTTTTTAGTGGAGGTGGGGTTTCACCATGTTGGCTGGGCTAGTCTTGAACTCCTGACCTCAAATGATCCACCCGCCTCAGCCTCTCAAACTTCTGTGTTTACAGGCGTGAGCAACCACGCCCACCCAATAGACTCTTTTAAACTAGATTCTGGTCCTTTTGATTATTTCAGGTTGATGATGTAATGGTTGATTTTACATATCAACTCTACTGGGCTAAGGGATGCCAGATAGTTGGTAAAACATTATTTTACCTGGGTGTGTCTGGGAGGGTGTTTCTGGAAGAGGTCAGCGTTTGAATCAACGAACTGAGAAAGCACATGATCCTCCTCAACATGGGTGACCATCATCCAATCCTTTCAGGACGTGGATAGAACAAAAAGGCAGAGGAAGGGCAGTGAATTGTTGCTCTCTTTTTGAGCTGGGACATCCATCTTCTCTTGCCTGTGAACATCAGTGCTCATGGTTCTCCAGCTTGCAGACAGCAGATCTCTTGGCCTCCATAACTGCATGAGCCAATTCTTACACTAACTCTCTCTCCTCGCAAACTCCTCTCTCTATATATATCATCTGCGTTCTGTTGCTCTGGAGAACCCTGACTAATACATGTGACAAACACTGATGTAAAGGGTAAAATCATTCTGTGCCTTGGAGGATCTTCTAAGTGTTTCAATCAGTAGGAGGAGTGATGTGTAAATTAGCAAAGTCGTCATTTGCAAATGGCTCTATTCAAAATAATTTTATAAGTACTTAAAAATAGTTTGTTGGCCTTCCTTCTTAAGAAAGATAAACATTTCCTTTATTTACACATATTGATTTGCCTTATAAGCAAATCTACTGAGTGCAGTTTCTACTGAGAGTGCAAAAGTCCAGCCTGCTTAAACACTGTGATTACCTTGTAGTGCATGAGGTGTTGCCATGCTTTTCCTGGTTACTATTCCATAACCAAATTGGGCCTAGGGACTTAATCCAGACTAAGGTGCTCTCTGCTCATTTTAATTTTTTTTTAAATTATCAAAAAAATTTTTTTAATAGCAAGCTTTTAAAAAAGAAATTAGCAAAAAAAAATTAAAAAATAATTTAGCTATCTGCTTGTTAAACACAACATCATTGAAAAAAAAGTTTTGAGAGGTCTTTCCTTGGAAGGGTGGGCAAAGCTGGAGGCAGCCTACTGTAGGAAGAAGATCCCAGGCCTGAAGTTAGAAGACATGTAGTAGTTGGGCAGGCGCAGTGGCTCACGCCTATAATCCCAGCACTTTGGAAGGCCGAGGCAGGTGGATCACGATGTCAGGAGATCGAGACCATCCTGTCTAACACAGTGAAACCCCGTCTCTACTAAAAATACAAAAAATTAGCTGGGTGTGGTGGCGGGCACCTGTAGTCCCAGCTACTTGGGAGGCTGAGGCAGGAGAATGGCATGAACCAGGGAGGCGGAGCTTGCAGTGAGCCGAGATAGCACCACCGCACTCCAGCCTGGGTGACAGAGCAAGACTCCATCTCAAAAAAAAAAAAAAAAAAGGCATGTAGTAGTTCTATCTCTGATCACAACTAGTTATGTTAACTTGGCCTCTTTGGGTATTAGTTTTGGATAGGACAAGGGTAAAGTGAGAGGGATACCTAGGCTGGAGAATTTAAGGATATACTCTCAGGACTGACTGCACTTACTTTATCCTGAAAATGAGTGCCTGCTTAAATTCTGTGCTTTAGTTTCTCATTTGTCTTTCTCTAGCCCTAGGTTTGCTCAGTTTCATCTGTAAAATGAGCAGCCCGGCTTTGTTATCTCTGTAATCTTTGCCAGGGCTAAACATCTTATGTCCCAAACCTAAAGCTTAGGCCAACATAGAATCAGTCAAAGTAAGACACGTGTAATTATCCAGTTGAACTTGGTCAATTGTCCAGCTAAATAATTCAGGGCAAAAGTACCCTCTTTTTCTGCAATAGGAGGGTGGATTTTCTTTGCTCTGCAGTTTAAGAAGGTTGTAGGAACAGTCCTAAGTTACCCTCTATCTTAATTATATCAACAGTCCTAGCCCACTGGCTCCATTGCTTTTTTCTGACATGTAGCCCAGGCCATCCACAAATTGCCATGCCATCTCTTGCCCTGTGATGATACATTCACTCGTGCAATCCAAAAATTCTCAAATGTGTTGTGTTGGTGAGGGAGGGTAGTGTTAAGGTGTGCAACTAGCTGTGCCCCCTAGGAGTGATATTTATTTTATTTTAAACTTCACATAACTTGAAAGGAAGGCCTGAGTCAGTGGCATGCAGAATCCACTCCTACTGGTTAGTGAGAGGGACTGTTAAAATTTCAAGAATTTAGTGAGCTGCTTGTTAAACACAACATCATTAAAAATTAGATAAACTTACAATTAAATAAATTATATTAAGAACAAAGGTAATAAATAGTAAAATTTCTTTACTTCCTAATTGTTTTACTACATTTAACTATTATGTTCTTGAGATTACTAACATCTCTTATATATGTACAGTAGAAATACTTAATAACCATGTGCTACTGCACAACTCTTCTCAACTCTATATTTAGTCACATCATATGGTAGCTGGAAATTAGACACACTGGGAGCATTTACACCATGGAAATTGACAAATGCTTTGCTAGGACTTTGCCAGGGATTTTCACTTGCTTGGGTTAACTAAAAAGTTGAAAAATATGTTACTTGTGATTTATCCTTGCCCTCTCTATATAAAGCAGCTTCATGTAGTGGAGAGAGCTCTGCATGGACTGGTTCTGCTAATAATTTGAGAATACCATCTCTGTCCTTCAACTTCCCCCCTCTCTGGAGCAGGCAAAAGTATAATATTTTCCCTTGTTATCTCATAAGATTATTAGGCTAACAAATCATCATTTTTTAAACAAAAATTTATTGTTTAACTCTTAAAAATAGTTATGTAGTTTATGATTTGTAGTTTAATAAAACAGCTTCAAAAAAGTGAATACCTTTGTCTTTGTCCTTTTTGTGCTGCTATAATACAGTATCACAGCCAGAGTAAGTTATAAACAATCGATTTTGTGTGTGTGTGTTTTGGAATGTTGCTCTGTCACCCAGGCTGGAGTGCAGTGAAATGATAATGACTCACTGCAGCCCCAACCTCCTGGGCCCCAGTGATTCCCCCACCCCGGCATCCCGAGCAGCTGGGATCACAGGTGTGCGCCACCACACCCAACTAATTTTTTAATTATTTGTAGATACGAGGTCTTGCTATGTTGCCGAGGCTGGTCTCAAACTCCCAGGCTCAAATGATTTCTCACCTAGACCTCCCAAGGTGCTCGGATTACAGGCATGAGCCACTGTGCCTCACCAACAATAGAAGTTTATTTGGCTCATTTTTCTGAAGGCTGTGAAGGCCAAGATCAAGGGGCCACATCTTGTGAGGGGCTTCTTGCACCATCGTAACATGGCAGAAGGCATCGTATGGCAAGAGAGTGCATGTGAGAGAGGAAAGAGAGTCAAACTCACTTATTATAACGATGCTGCTCCCATGATAATGGCATAAATCCATTCATGAGGGCAGAGCCCTAATGACCTAATCACCCCTTAAAGGTCCTACCTCTCAACACTGTTGCTTTGGTGATTAAATTTCCAACACATGAACTTTGGAGGACACATTCAACCCACAGCAATCTTATATAAACACAAGGCATTGCTGCAAAAGATCACACAGTCGCAAGAGAATGGTTAACAGATATGAAGGCACAAAGCTAGAAAATAAAAAATAAAAAACGCATTAGTAAAATGGATTATTAACTCAGAATTTCATGTTAAAATTATTCATTTGTACGCATTTTTTTTTCCACACACAAAAAGTGTGTGACCAAAATGTAAAGGGATTCATTTAGCACCTAATGCTGTGATTTATTTGTTGTAGCAAACGGGTAGAGTGCCACCTTACCTCCTTCCTCAGTTCTCACACTTGATCTGCAGTTGTGAACTGTAAGCTTGGTCCAGAGAGGGACAATATCTACTCTCTATTTCTGCCCACTTGTGGCCATTAGACATAACCTTCAGTGGTCTGAACCAAGCTGTGGACTATAAACTCATGGTGTGGGGGTGGGGGTGGGTCACAAAGTTATGACGCAATAATAAGAAGTCTGAATTCATTTCAATCCCAAAAGCTTTGTCTGTAGAATAAAGAATGATTGTTTTTTAAATGCATCTAGACACTGTTGTTATGAATCAAACACAATTTCACTTCAAAGCCCTACTGAATCCGTAGTGTCTTTCTGCTACCAGGGCTAAAGCTGAGCTCTAGGCAACAGCACCCAGCTGAGGGGCCTCATACAAGGGCTGGAAGCTAGTCACAACTCTCCTCCATGAGCCATTTGTCCTACTTTGGTGCTGAGTCACCCCTGAGAGGAAGTGGTACCATTTTCTAATGGATCCACATAATTGATTCTCTTTTACTTCATTTCATAAAGCCATGCAAATAGTGGCAAGGACTCTGTAGGAATTATGTATGTTCTTAATCGACCGGTATTAACAAACCACCACCAGAGTACAAGTGTTTTTGCTGTCAGCAAAAGAGGTCTTTATGTCCAAGAGGTTTGGAAAACCCTGGGTTGAGATTTTTGAGTCTGTCTGGACTAATATTTCCAATTCTCCTCCGAAGTGTTTGTCTGCTTGTGTGTGTGTGTGACAGAGAGAGAGAGAGAGAGAGAGAGAGAGAGAGAGAGAGAGAGAGAGAGAAAGAGAGATCTATTTATCTATCTATCGAGACAGAATGAGATTGCAAAGCTCACCCCCTAATAGAGATCAGGGTAACTGGATTTTACTGGTCTCTGTTCTTCCTCAGACTCTGATGAAGATTCTGCTAATATTATGGTTGTCATAGATCCATCCACAATCTACCAGTTAGCTTTTACTGCAGAGTAAGACACCTTAAAATGTATGTTAAAACAACAAACATTTATTATTTCTCATAAATTTGTGGGTCAGCTGGACCAGCTCATTTGGGGCTTGGTGGTCTAGAATGGCCTCACTTACATTATCTGGTGGTTGGTGGGGGCAGTGGGGCTACTTGGCCAGGTAGTTTTCATCATCCACCAGGCTAGCGTGGGCTTATTTACATGGTAATGGTCTCAAGGCTCCCAAGAGCAGCCAGAGAGCAAGCCCTGATGTGTAAGTGTGCAAGTAGTGTGACATCCTCTGCCTGCATTATGTTTGCTAAATTCCCATTGGAAAAGTAACGCATCCAGCCCAGAGTCAGAGTGGGAGGACACAAAAAGAGCATGGATAGAAATTGTGATCAGGATCGCAAATTATCACGCTCATTGATTTTAAAGACATTAGGGAACAAAATCCTATTTCCAATTTCCATTAGAGAAAAAGAACTGTTTTCTGCTTTGCCTAACATTATGGCTATGTAATTTTGAATTTTCTATAGCAATAAAAAAGGAAATAAAACAGATAGAACTAATTTTATAATGTATTTTATGTAATGCAATGTATTTATGTAATTCAATGTTATTATTTCAGTATGTAATCAATATAAAGACTTAGGAGGTCTTTTTCTTTTTTTTATATGAGCCCCTCAAACCTAGTGTGTATTTCATACTTACAGCATACCTGGATTTGGACTTGGAACATTTTAAATGCAGTGGACCCAGGCGGCTAGTGGCTACCACACTGGATGGCACAACCTGGTAATATAGACTTCATTTCTTTATTTATGTGAGAAAATTGAGGCTTAGAGAGGATAAGTAGCTTTCCCAGGGTCACATGGCTGTTCAGTGGTTGGGCCAGAATTCAGCTCCAGGTTGATTTGACATGGAAGGCTTTGCTCTTTCCATTATTACCACATTGACTGCATCAGCAGGCTTTTGATGAGATGGGGAAAAGCACTTGTGTCACACTTCTCCTTTTGAAATGTAAACTATTCGTCTTTCCCTTAGTCTGCTGGGTCCAATTCTTTGACTTCATGGGCCTTCCACAATTTAGCCTTTATCCATTCCAGTCTCCTTTCCCAAAATATATCATGCTAACCTGAAATTGGAAGACATGTTTCACTCCTATACTACCTCCCTTTGGGCCTCCGTTCATCAACACTTTGATATGTATGTGCTCTTCTTTCTTTTTTGGTGGTTCTCAGGAGCAAGAGCTATGTCAATGATTTATCTCTTATTCTCCTACTCTGTATGCTTATTCTTGTACTTTGTACGCTCAGATATACAGCATTTTGTACAGCTCTTTTTTGGGAGTAGGAGCTCAATAAGTCAGTGACCCATCTGAGCTGACATCAGAGAAAGGACCAAGGCTGCTCCACAGAAGGATCTAATGTCCCTAGGGATGTTAGATGATGGCCTCCAAGTGCTTGCTTCCTCTGGAAGGAAGGAAGGCAGCTGGCTGCCACATGGCTATGCCATGAACCCGGGGCAGCCTGGCACATCACAGGCCCTCAATAGATGTTTGTTGGAAGAATAGATTGCGTGTACTTCTACGCTGATTTGAGCTCAAAGCAAGGAGGGATTGACACACTGTCCTCCATCCTCACAAAATTGATAAACATAGCATTTTTATAACAGTAGGTAAATTCTGAATGTAAACCTAGTGGCAGAATACAATTGGATATTATTGATTGACAATTAAGATAGCAATTAAAAACTGCCCAGTCTCTAACTGATCTTTTCAACATTACATCTATTTTCTATCTGAACAGAATATGTATATTTTCAACTTCTTTTGTATTCCCCTGATGAAAAAAAATAGCAGTTAAAGACTGCTTCACTCTGATTAATCCTTTCCAATATTTTACCTATTTTTTTGTTTGAAGAGACTGTATTTTAAAGCTCCCTGTGTATTCCTTTGATGAAATATTGGAGCAGTTTTGGTTCCTGAGGTTTCTTTTTTTCTTTCCATTTAATTAAGCTGATTAGTATCCCATATGGAGTGGAAACAATTGTTTTCAGATATGCTAGCGTACAGTTACCCAAGGAGCTGCAATTGTTTACATGTTTCTCATTTCCTTATGGAAATTCTTAGACTTTGTTAGATAAAGATCTGGCAGACTAATTTTGAAGATTACAGCCTTTGGTTATCAGACATGGCTATATCCTGTTCAGTGGCCTCTGGGATAAAATAGTGTATTCTACAATTTTCATTCCACAGAATGAACTTTGAAAAGCCTACCCAGCATCCATTTCCTCTTGCCTGTTTCTAATAGCACTCTGATTTTTGTTCAGGAATACCTCTACCCGCATGCAGAACAGAGGTTTAGGGAAGCTGACCCTGCCTCCAGCTGCAGTGTGGGCCTCACTGGTCTACGGGTAATTCTACTCCTTTGCCACAGCAGAATCCAGACCTTAGATAATCTATGGGTGGCATTCTCAAGTCAAAGGGATTGGTTCAGGAATGGGCATGTGACCAAATTGTGACTAACAAGATGGAAGGTTTTGTAAGAGTTTCAGGATAGGAGGATTCCTAAAGAGTGGGGTTACTGGATGAGATGGTCCCTCTTCCTGTGGACGTTGTTATGGCAGGAAATGCTACTGTCACTTCGCCGGTGGCCTGAGTACATTGCCAACCCACAGAAGAGGAAGGGGCCAAGCAAATCACAGAGAGGCAGATTTGGAGGCTGATGGAGCCACACCTGACAGCTACCCAGCATCTGGACTCTTTCAGTTAAATGAACCAATAAATCCCCTTTAGGGTACGAGCCAGTTGGAATGGAGTTTTCTATTACTCACAGCCAAATGCATCCTTGCCAATATAGACAATTTCACCAAAGAATTGTGAATCATAAAATAAGAACTCAGTCCTAGGAAATAAAACATAAATGTGTGAGTGAATACAGAAAAGAAAATACAGAGCAGGCCTGGATATAATACGGTCCTCCTTTCTTCTGTCTTCCAAATGAAGAAACAAGTTCAGAGAGTTCTGATGAAGCTTGCAAGTTACAGAGCCAGAATTCCTGCTAGGCTTTTAAGTCATACACACACACACACACACACACACACACACACGCACACACATATATATACATATGTACATACATACCTATATATACATATGTGTGTACACACACACACACACACAGAGCTATACTTTGACAAATTCCTTCAGAGAAACCCAGTGGGCAGTCTGGTACCAGACCCTCCCTTGACCTAATCAAACAGCTAAGCCAAAGGCTTGCTACTCTTGCTATAGTTCTTATGAAATATTTGAACAGAAAATAGTTCTGTATATCTTCTTATTTTTCTACACAAGGTTCTGTCTCAACAACCTCACCATTTTTCTTAAAGTGGCTTGGCTTTTTTGTTTTTTAACAAGTTATGTTCTGATTGCTTTATTTGTAATGCATAGAGCTGATCAAAGGGGTTAATGAAAAGAGGATAAATAGAAACTGATTACAGCACAAATCGAGTGTGTAAATAAACATCATAATCTCGACATCCCAGGCTTGTGGTCAGGTATCATGGTCATATGTCATTCATCTTTGGTAGGCAGTTCAGCAATCTCCAGTCATTCCCTAAGTGGGCTCAGTAGTGACCATCTGGCACTGGTGGACCACCCAGCAGATGCCTGGTTGATGAACATTCCCATCATGCCTCTTCCAGGCCCTGAGACCTACACCTCTCTCAGAGCAAATTTAAAAATCTCTGGCCTGGTATGCCAGGTTCTTAGTATCCTCATTCCACTCTCCTCTCCAGCTGGCGGAAGTGATTTTATTCTCTCTCTCTCTTCCCCCCACCATCTATTTCTATCTCTATCTACCCTGTCATACTTCCTCTCTTCTAAATGCCATGCTCTTATTTTCCTATGCTTCTCATTCTTTTTTTTCACCACTAAAGATCTAGCCTTTCTTCTGTCTGTCATAATAAGACTACCTCTTACTGATTTCATAATGAGAACTTCCAACAATCTATTTGTCCCTTTATCTCAGACTTTTGGTTACAATTCAATTTTTTTTTTTTTTTTTCTTTTGAGACCGAGTCCCATTGCTCTGCCGCCCAGGCTGGAGTGCAGTGGCCGGCGTCCTCAGCTCACTGCAAGCTCCGCCTCCCCGGGTTCCCCCGCCAATTCCTCCTGCCTCAGGCTCCGGAAGTACTGGGACTACAGCCGCCCGCCACCATCGCCCAGCTAGTTTTTTTGTGATTTTTAAGTAGGAGAACAGGGTTTCACCGTGTTAGCCGGATGGTCTCGAATCTCCTTGACCGTCGTGATCCGCCTGTCCTCGGCTCCCAAAGTGCTGGGAATTACAGGCCTTGAGCCACCGCGCCCGGCCCAAGCGGTTTTTTTTTTTTTTCGGGGGGGAGACAGAGTCTCGCTCTTCTTCCCAGGCTGGAGTTGGCAGTGGGCACAATCTCGGCTCACTGGCAAGCTCCGCCTCCCCCGGAGTTCACCCCACTTCTCTCTGCTCAAGCCTCCTGAGTACTGGGACTACAGGTGCCCACCACCACGCCTAGCTAATTTTTTGTATATTTTTTTTTAGTAAGAGATGGGGTTTCACGTATGTTAACAAGGAATGGTCTCGATCTTCTGAACCTCGTGATCCACCCGCCCTTGGCCCACCAAAGTGCTGGGATTACAGGCCTCAGCCACTGTGCCCAGCCAACAATTCAATTTTTAATGTTAGAACATCTCAATATTTTCTTAAGATGATTCAGGTATTTAAAAGTAATTTCCCTAAACAATTACAGAATTTTTAAAAGTCTCTCTTTCTCTATTTTCTAATGCCTTCCAGAATTGGAGAATTAGAAGATGTTTTTGAGTTTTTTAAAAAATTCTTTCTATTTTGTTAAAATTTTTTTTTTTTTAATTTCAATAGGTTTTTGGGAACAGATGGTGTTTGATTACAGTGGTGATCAGATAAAGAATGAGTTCTTTAGTGGTGATTTCTGAGATTTTGGTGCATCCCTCACCCAAGCAGTATATACTATACCCAATGTGTAGTCTGTTATCCCTTGTCACCCCCCTCTACCCTTTTCCCTGAGTCCCCATAGTCCAAGGTATCATTCTTACGCCTTTGCGTCCTCATAGCTTAGCTCCCACTTATGAGTAAGAACATATGATGTTAGGTTTTCCATTCCTGAGTTACTTCACTTAGAATAATAGTCTCCAATTCCATCCAGGTTGCTGCAAATGCCATTATTTTGTTCCTTTTTACAGCAGAGTAGTATTCCAAGGTGTATGTGTGTGTGTGTATATATATATATATATATACACGAGGATCACAAGGTCAGGAGATTGAGACCATCCTGGTTAACACAGTGAAACCCCATCTCTACTAAAAATACAAAAAATTAGCTGGGCATGGTGGTGGGCACCTGTAGTCCCAGCTACTCAGGAGGCTGAGGCAGGAGAATGGGGTGAACCCGGGAGGCGGAGCTTGCAGTGAGCCAAGATTGTGCCACTGCACTCCAGCCTGGAGCAAGACTCTGTATCTATATGTGTGTGTGTATATATATATATATATATATACACACACACACATCAAATTTTCTTTATCCACTCATTGGTTGATGGGCATTTGGGTTGGTTCCATATTTTTGCAATTGCAAATTGTGCTGCTGTAAACCTGCATGTGCAAATGTCTTTTTCATATAATGACTTGTTTTCCTCTGGGTGGATACCTAGTAGTGGGATTGCTGGATCAAATGATCCACTTTTAGTTCTTTAAGGAATTTCCACACTGTTTTCCATAATGGTTATACTAGTTTTCGTTCCTACCAGCAGTGTGAAAGTGTTCCCTTTTCACCACATCCACACTATCATCTATTTTTTTTTTAAATTTTTTTGATTATGGCCATTCTTGCAGAAGTGAGATGGTATTGCATTCCACTTGTATATCTTGTGAGAATTGTCTATTCATGTACTTACCTCACTTTTTGGTGAGATTCTTTGGTTTTTTTTCTTGCTGATTTGTTTGAGTTCTTTGTAGATTCTGGATATTAGTCCTTTGTCAGATGTATAGATTGCAAAGATTTTCTCCCACTCTGTGGGTTGTCTGTTAATTCTGCTGATTATTTATTTTGCTGTATAGTTTTTCCGTTTACTTAAGTCCCATCTACTTATCTTTGTTTTTGTTGCATTTGCTTTTGGGTTCTTGGTCACGAAATCTTTGCCTAAGGCAATGTCTACAAGGGTTTTCCCAATGTTATTGTCTAGAATCTTTATGGTTTCAGGTCTTAGATTTAAGTCTTTGATCCATCTTGAGTTTATTTTTGTATAAGGTAAGAGATGAGGATCCAGCTTCGTTCTTCTACATGTGGCTTGCCAATTACCCCAGAAGCTTGTTTTTTTTTTTTTTAAATGAAGAAATGGTAAAGAAGATAAGTCCTCCACTAGACTAAATATGAGCATGGCACCCTGATACGAATAGTGTAGTCAAATTCTTATCTGGACTTCATTGTCTACCCCCAAGCAATTTGTCAAGTTATTTTCCTAAATACAGAGTTTTCCTGCCAATAATTCTGGTGGCAGTTGTCAGGCAATAAAATTGTAATTTCCTGGCTATAAATGAATGGTCTTTCTACTGACAGATGACATCATATTGTATAGATTCATTCTTGGAGAATCTATTGCAGCCCTAAAGTACTAGTACCTTTACCTTTTAAAGGGGCTCTGAACTTTCTGAAGCTTAATAACTAGAAGGATATTTTTAAAACTTCAATAATGGGTATTATGTCATTATTTACCATGCAAGTGTTATTGTGGCACATTGCAAAGCATTGGTAGTATGGCCATCACAGACTTATACTTGCCTAATCATTTAATCCTAAGGTTTCTTTTAAAAAATTGGCTCATGATCCACAAAGACAGTAAGCATATAAGATTTCAGAGGAGAAAACAATCACTGTAGCCTAGAATAATTGAGGTTTCAGCAGTGAAATAAGAGTTGGCCAAGTAGGATTCAGCTAGGAGAGAGGAAGCAGAAAGGTACTCTTGTCTAGGTGAATAGTGTGGACAAATGTGCAGTGGTGAGAATGCATAAAGCATGCTTCAGGGAATAGTCAGTTTAGTAGTCTGGCTGGGGCAGAGGATAATGTCGTAGAAAATCTTAAAACCCAAGCAAGATAGTTTGCATTTTTTCCTTCTGTGAATACATGGGAACCTAGCACTGGAGGCTAGGAGGGAGGGATGAGAGCTTTAAGAAGGTGAACCTGATTGCAGAGTGCATGGCTCTGGAGGCTGGGGGCCCATTTTAGATAAAATGAAGTTGTCCATGTGCAACTGCAACAGCTTGACTGAAGGAGTGAAGGGGAGAGTGGAAATGATGAGTCAGAGGGGGAGATGTTAGGAAGAAAAAGAATCAGCAGTTCTTGGGGACCAACTGGAAAAGGAAGTCCAGATGGAGAGGGTGTCCAAGATAATTCCAAAGTTTGCAGCCTCCATCATGGTGGAAGAAACTACCCTTGGAAAAATCAGGAAAGAAAAGGGAGCCAGGATTAGGAGGTAAGAAAAGAAATTTGTTCCCTAATAGGCTGAGTTTGAGGTGCCAGTAAGATAATGAGGTGGTGCTGCTCAGGAGGCAGTGGGAAAGAAGTAACTGAAGTTGAGAAAACCAGTCAGGGCTGGAAATAAGGATCTGGGAGCGGTTGCCTCAGAACCCTCTTCTTTCCTTCCTAATAGAATCCCACCTGTGTTTGGGTTGCCATGTGCCCAGATGGAAAGGAAAAGCCATGATTGGCCAAACCCCATATATGGTAACGTGTTTCCCTTTGATTGGTTAAGGGGTGAGAGTGTGATTCAGTTCTGGCCAATGAGGCTAAAGGGCTCTAGGGGGGATTTATTTTTTTTTTTTTTATTTTATTTTTTTTTCCTCCTAGTAAAAGAGACCGCCATCCGCCATAAGGCGGAGGCCTAAGCTTCCATCTTCCTCCTTCCTGCTAGTGAGCTTGGCCGGGGAGGGGGGCGGGCGGGGCGCTGGAGGGGCTTGAACCCTTTGGAGCGGGGCAGACACACAGATGATGACAAAACGGAAAGATAGTAAGAGCCTCTCGTTCCTAGTGGCCTTGTGAATCTGCTGAACCAAGTCTTGAGGTCCTGACCTTTGTAACATTTATTAAATGTCTTTATTACTTAAGTCACTATTGGTTGGTATTTTATGATTTTCAGCTGGTTATCTTAACTGATACCGATATAATTACTAATGCTTGTGAGAATGGATGACACCTGAGAGGAGGGAAGAGAAAGACAAAGCCTGAAAACTTTTTTTAGGAGATGGAAACCTTTTGCTAATTAAACCGTAAGGTTTTTAATTTTAAAAGCTACATGGAAAACTTGTTTTAGTTTTGAAAACATAATACTCCTCCTCCCCCAACATGCACACCGGACAACCTCTCTCCTCGAACCACTCCGGGTGCATTTTCCAGAGAGCATATGTTTCAAATGAAAGGTCAAAAAGGAGATCGGTTTCAGCTTGGAGCTAAGAGAGGGTGATTATTCCTCTAATGTGAGCTGCTTCCTGTTGCTAAAACACAGCCCCTTCAAATGAGATTGTTTGCTAAGTGAGGCATCTCCTTCCTCTTTCTTCCTTGGATGAATTAGCAAGCAAGAGGAGTCAGTCTGAGGCTCCTCACTCTGACGGACTGAGGAGCTTTATTTACTCCCTGTGGATAGTGGCCTGGACTGAGGAGCTTTATTTACTCCCTGTGGATAGTGGCCTGCCACCGGAGAGGCCACAGGCCGCAGTGATGGAGCTGACTCATAGGGTAAGGAGAAAATGGCCTGGATCGTTGACAGAGGTAAGCAGTGTCCAATTCCTCCCAGGCAGGGGAGGGAGAGGTTATGGCAAAGAAAGCTGTTTCTATTCCACTGGGCAATTAATGCCACTATTTTTCTTGAAAAACCTTTTTTTTTTTCCTTAAGTCGTTGAGGATAATTTAGCCCCCATCTTGACAGGACGTACTAATGACCGCTAATGGATACATTCTTTTAATAAATGAAGAGGCACAAGAAAATTGCCAGATATTAAACAGAGTCCCACATGTCTTGTCTGAGACTATAATGGCCCTATCAAGTGACCTAAGTGAAAGAAATGTGACTCTTCAGAGGTTAAAGGAGTCTATTTTTCCTTAGTGCAATATAAATTCATGGCTAGAAAGAACAGTAATTCATTAGTCTACCCTAGGAAATGTTTAAAGGGGGCTGTATCTCAAGTTAAATGATGCATTTTCTATTGGTAGTAAAGAAAATATGAAATAGGTACCTCTGTGCACTGTGGGTTTATGTAAATGGCATTTTACCAGGTAATATGACCTAAAGCTCTGTCAAGATTCTAATGCTTGGAATTTTTGGCAAAGAAATGAAATAACCTGTAAGTTATTATTTTGTTAATTTTTTTTTCAATACCTTTCAGGGTGTGGTCTTTTTGTTTGGTAATTTTAAACTCCATTCTTCAAAATGTTTCTCAAGATTCAAGCAGTTCCTAGGACTGTACACTTGGGAACATTTCTTAAAATACATAAAGAATTCAAATTAGTAAGAAAAGACAACCCAGAAGAAAATGGACACATGAATGAATCACAAATTCAAGAGGAAATGTCCAATAATCCTATGAAAATGTGAATGATGTGTATGGTGGTCTTCTGCAACTTGCCTGTCTTCCTTCGTTCCTTCTTTCCTTCCTTCCTTCCTTCCTTCCTTCCCTTTCTTTTTCTTTCTCTCTTTCTTTTCTCTTTCTCTCTCTTTCTTTCTTTTTTTTT
>NW_016803028.1:750960-788183 GCF_001698545.2 Rhinopithecus bieti | reverse complement strand
GGGTGTGGTCTTTTTGTTTGGTAATTTTAAACTCCATTCTTCAAAATGTTTCTCAAGATTCAAGCAGTTCCTAGGACTGTACACTTGGGAACATTTCTTAAAATACATAAAGAATTCAAATTAGTAAGAAAAAGACAACCCAGAAGAAAAATGGACACATGAATGAATCACAAATTCAAGAGGAAATGTCCAATAATCCTATGAAAATGTGAATGATGTGTATGGTGGTCTTCTGCAACTTGCCTGTCTTCCTTCGTTCCTTCTTTCCTTCCTTCCTTCCTTCCTTCCTTCCTTCCTTCCTTCCTTCCTTCCTTCCTTCCCTTTCTTTTTCTTTCTCTCTTTCTTTTCTCTTTCTCTCTCTTTCTTTCTTTTTTTTTCTTTTTGGACAGTCTCATGGCTCTGTCACCCAGGCTGAAGTGCAGTGGCGTGATCTAGGCTTACTGCAATCTCCGCCTCCGGGGTTCAAGTGATTCTTGTGCCTCAGCCTCCTGAGTAGCTGGGACCACCGGCCCGTACCACCACGCCGGCTAATTTAAGAAGGTGAATCTAGTTTCAGAGTGCATGGCTCTGGAGGCTGGGGGCCCATTTTAGATGAAATGAAATCGTTCATGTGCAACTGCCACAGCTTGACTGAAGGAGTGAAAGGGAGAGTGGAAATGATGAGTCAGAATGGGAGACTTTTGACAAGGTTTTGCCATGTTGGCCAGGCTTGTCTCAAATGCCTGACCTCAAGTGATCCGCTCGCCTTGGCCTCCCGAAGTGCTGGGATTACACTTGTGAGCCACTGCACCGGGCCCAACTGCCATTTTTCTTTTCTTTTTTTTTTTTTTCTGAGACGGAGTCTCACTCTGTCACCAGGCTAGAGTGCTGTGGCGCGATCTTGGCTCTCTGAAACCTCCGCCTCTTGGGTTAGAGGGATTCTTCTGCCACAGCTTCCTGAGTAGCTGGGACTACAGGTGCACGCCACCATGCCCGGCTAATTTTTTGTATTTTTAGTAGAGATGGGGTTTCACCATGGTGGCCAGGATAGTCTCGATCTCCTGACCCTGTGATCCACCTGCCTGGGCCTCACAAAGTGCTGGGATTACAGGCGTGAGCCACCGCACTCAGCCCCAACTGCCATTTTCAATATAACACTATGCCTCTGTGCTTGATCCATCCATGGTATCGCATGTAGCAACATAATTGTCACTATGGTAATTATTCAGTGGAGGAATATTCCACAATTTTGTTCTCCCTACATGTGGCATGAGTCCATATTTAGAAAGCTCAAAAACAGCTTAAAAGTATAAAATGGATTGTGTATGGATATATACATACTTGACAAAACTGCTTAAAACAAGCAAAATCACAATAAAAACAATCTTCAAGATAATATTTACTTCATGGAGAGGGAGACTGACACTGGGGATAGGATGGGAATTGTATCAGTTATCTATAGCTATGTAAAGACCCACCCAAAAATAGTGGCTTAAAACAACCCGTTATTGTTCATGATTCTGTGGGTCAAGACTTCAGGCAAGGCTTGGCGGGGATGGCTTGTCTCTGGCTCACTCATGTGTCTGCATTCAACTGTGCTGGTGGGTCCAAGATGGCTTCACCCTCAAGGCTGGGGTCTTGGTGCTGTGTATTGACTGGAGTTCCTCAGACTTCCTTCACGTGGCTTCTTTCTTCATGTAGAGTTTCATCTTTTGTTCTATGTTCTTTTCCCTCCAAGAGGTTAGCCTGGAATTCTTTATAAGGAGAAAGCATCCATATAATATTTGTATAACTAAAACTTGATGGCAATTAAAATATATTAACAAAGGTGTGCTCTGTGATCCAATATTTTCAGGAAATGTGACATATGGCATCTTCCAAACAAAACAGAAAGCTTGCTAAAGTCTCTGAGAGGTCTCGCATGGAGCAAAGAAAGACAAAAGGCAGAGATGCTACATCTTTTTTCCAGGGATGTATAAAGGAAGGGCTGGGTTAGATAAAGCGAGAAGGCTTTGGCTTGCCTTATGAGAACCTCATCATCATCTTAACTCTTATTCCTGTACCCATCAGAGTGCCGGTATAACTGCAGGTAGCTCCAACTGCCAAGGCCTCTGAACACTCCTAAAACCTGTAGGGAGTAGCCACAAGGCCAAAGGGTCAACAGTGCTTCTCCCAGAGTCAGGTCACTTATGTTTCTGCCTCTCTCCACCGTCCTGCCAGTGACCTTGTCTTGAATTAGTTCACCTACTTAATTCCTATCTCTTGTTTGCTTTAACCCCCATGACCTGCTTTGATCAGTTATCAGCTTGTCCCTGATGCTTGATGACCATGAGTTCCTTGGATTCTTTCCTTTGAAAGTTAATGCAAACTCAAATAATACCAAAAAGCGAAAGCCTTGCCTTGTCTATTTCAATCCCCCAGTCCCACCATTAACAGTTGAGCAGTTCAGTTTCTTTCTAGATGATTTTCCATGTTTATGTAAACACATGTGCATATATATTTGAACAAAATGGGTATCAACGTGTTCAATAGTTCTGTAATCTTTTTCATTTAATATGTCATGCATATTATTACATGTCAGTACATATAGATTGATCTCTTTTTAATAGTGTCAGTGAGTGGACTCACATCTGTAATCCCAACAGTTTGGGAGGCTGCGGAGGGAAGATTGCTTGAATCCAGGAGTACAACACCAGCCTGGGAAACATAGTGAGACTGCCTTCTACAAAACCATAACTAAAAAATTAGCTGGGCGTGGTGGCACATGCCTATAGTCCCAGTTACCCAGGAGGCTGAAGCAGGAGGATTGCTTGAGCCCAGGAGTTTGAAGCTGCAGTGAGCTATGATTGTGCCACTGTACTCCAGCCTGGGCAACAGAGTGAGTGTCAAAAAAAAAAAAAAAAAAAAAAAAAAAAGGTGTCATTACGCTAAAGTATGGAAATTCCTTTATTTATTCAGCTATTTTTTCTGGATCAATGTGCCTGTTGCTCCTTACTTTTTTTTGCTATTATAAACAATGTGGCTGTGACTGCCTCCCCACCCACTCCATGTACCTACATC
Source organism: Rhinopithecus bieti (assembly GCF_001698545.2). Classification (NCBI taxonomy): domain Eukaryota; kingdom Metazoa; phylum Chordata; class Mammalia; order Primates; family Cercopithecidae; genus Rhinopithecus; species Rhinopithecus bieti. The sequence continues at coordinate 785,144 of NW_016803028.1, read as the reverse complement.
TTTGTACATTCATGACAGCTAATGTTCTGAGGAACATGTTTTCAGAAGGGCAGTGCTGGATCTTAAGGCATGCCTAGCCTTCTCTGTCTCATTATCCTTTTGACCCTGATATCCTAGAGACCTCTGTTGTTACCTGCCTGCCCAGATCAGTCTGTGGTTCACTTATTCCAGGGCTCCTCAGAGAGTCAGTCGCTTATCACATGCTCTAGAAGCTTTGTCCAGGCAGCCTAGCTTGCTCACATCAGTTGACAGCTATGCTCAATTACAGCACTTGCCACATTGTGTTATAATTGTTTTTCTGCTTGTCTAATTTCTCCACTAGATTGGAACTTTCCAAAGGCATCATCAGTGTCTGGCACAGGGCTTGGCACTCAGACCAAATTCATTAGCAAATTTTATTGAACTCACACTGTGTGCTAAACACTAGCACTGTGTACATAGAGCTATGGACAAAACCAAATTCCCTGCTTGAGTGGGCAGAGGCACACAATCAACAAACAATCATAAAAAAATGGTTAGATGGAAAGTGCTATATAAAGAAAAATAAGGCACAGTACAGCCTTAGAGAATGCTGCTGTTCACAGGTGGCTTATATTTGAGCATGGATCTAAATAAGGTGAAGGATGGAGATGGCTGCTTGGGGAAGAACTTTCTAGGCAAGAATGAATGCCTGAATGGAGCATCTCTACTCCCTGATAGGAGACGTAACAAAGATTCCCCCAGAACCAAAAGGATCCGAGATAAGGTTAACTTGATTAAGGAGCTTAACATGAATGCCACACCTTGGGTTTCCCAGGAAGAAGACTCCCAGATGAAGACCAGTGTTTAGGAAGCTTATTAGGAATGCTTGTTGGAGCAACACCTGTTGGGGAAGAAAGGCAGCAAGATTGGGCAGAGGACAGAGTTGGGCTATGGTGCAGTCTCAGTGGAGGTTTCCATTGGTCATCAGGAGTTCTGAAGCTGGGCTGGCCCTTTGGAATGGTCCCAAGTTGGGGGCTGGATCTTTATGCCTCGCCTTACTTAGTCCATCATTAGATGTTGGCCACCCCAGGAAGGAGTATGATCTTGGGTGAGGTGGCTCCCCTCTGCCACAGTAGTCCTTGGCAGCTGAGGGTTACTTTAATGATTTCAACTTCTTCCTTTTGTTCCCCCAGCACCAGGAGTGATGGTTCCTCAGCAGTGGAGGGAGGGAGTCCTTCCTTCCTGAAGGGGATCTGGGTGAGCTGGCTCAGTGTTCATCACTGTGAGACAAGGTGGCACATGGTGATGGGGAGCACAACATGCTGGGGTGGGTGGGGGTGGTTAGTCAATAGACACAGGTCTAAACCTTGCTGCATTGAAGAGAAAATAAGAAAGAGTTGCTGAGATGGTTTCCTGAGCCTATTTGCTCTCAGAGTCCTTTCCTTTTCTTAGCTTGCTCAATGGTGCTGACACCTTCAGGCTGCATCTCTCAAGCTCCCCATCAGTTGGTTTCTGGCAGGTTTGACCGGGAGACACCACTAATCAGACATAAGCAGGAGGAAACCAGAGAAACCAGAGTATTTCCATCCTTCCTTTTTGCCTTGGGCTGGAACTCCATTAGCAGCTTGTCTTCTTCCTTGTTCTAACTCTCCTATGCAGGCTCACTGTGGTTCCAGCTCCCATAAAGGAATATCTCAGTCCCTGGCTCTGGCCACACTACTGTGGTAGATGTGAGGTACTCAGGTCCTCTGTGAGGAAGGACTTGCTGCCCAATGGCAGATGGTGCAGCCAGCATCCAGCTGTCAGCTCCTACAGGGTCAGCCTTACTTGCAGAGAACCACCTTGCTCGAGGTCATGCCCTTCCTGAAGCAGCTGGCATCCGGTGACTGGAGGGGGTGGGGTGTTGAATGTCCTGCCATTCTGGCTTGTTGGAGGACACAGGTGGGCTGAAGTTTCATTGGGTCTGCACAACTGTGTGGCTTCTGCCTCTGCCCATTCTGTTGCTTCTCCTTCCCCTTCCCAGGTGTTGACCCCTCATGAACACCTTGCACTCCAGTGTATTTCTGAGTGCTTCTGAGAGCCCAACATGCAACACCACTTCTCCCCTCTGCCTCCAGCCTAGAGATGGGAATGGCTTCCTGCTGGTGCTAATCTCTAGGTGGCCTCACCATGTCCCATTTGGGCACTCTGCTTTTTCATCATCCATGTAATCAATTAACTGCATTAAATCCCCATCTCTTTAAATAAGGTTCTGACACAGCCAACATTACACTGAATGGGGAAAAGTTGAAAGCGTTCCCCCTGAGAACTGGAACAAGACAAGGATGCTCACTTTTACCACTTCTATTCAACATAGTACTGGAAGTCCTAGCCAGAGCAATCAGACAAGAGAAGGAAATAAAGGACATCCAAATAAGAGGAAGTCAGACTGTCACTCTTTGCTGAGATATGATTGTATACCTAGAAAACCCTAAGAACTCATCCAAAAAGCTCCTAGAACTGATAAATGAATTCAGTAAAGTTTCAGGATGTGGAATTAATGTACACAAGTCAGTAGCACTGCTACACACCAACAGTAACCAAGCTGAGAATCAAATCAAGAACTCAGCCTTTTTTACAATAGCTGCAAAAAATAAAATACTTAGGAATATACCTGTTACCAAGGAGGTGAAAGACCTCTACAATGAAAACTACAAAACACTGCTGAAAGAAATCATAGGTGACACAAACAAATGGAAACACATCCCATGCTCATGGATGGGTAGAATCAATATTGTGAAAATAACCATACTGCCAAAAGCAATCTACAAATTCAGTGCAATTCCCATCAAATATCACCAACATTCTTCACAAAGGGGGAAAAAGCAATCCTAAGATTCATATGGAACCAAAAAATAGCCCGCATAGCCAAAGCAAGACTAAGCAAAAAGAACAAATCTGGAGGCATCACATTACCTGACTTCAAACTATACTATAAGGCCATAGTCACCAAAACAGCATGGTACTGGTATAAAATAGGTGCATAAACCAATGGAACAGAATAGAGAACCCAGAAATAAAGGCGGATACTTGTAGCTAACTAGTCCTCAACAAAGCAAACAAAACAAAGTGGGGAAAGGACACCCCATTCAACAAATGGTGCTGGGATAATTGTCAAGCCACATGTAGAAAAAAATGAAACTGGATCCTCATCTCTCATTTTATACAAAAATCAACTCAAGATGGATCAAAGACTTAAGTCTAAGACCTGAAACCATAAAATTCTAGAAGATAACATTGGAAAACCCTTCTAGACATTGGCATAGGCAAAGACTTCATGACCAAGAACCCAAAAGCAAATGCAACAAAAACAAAGATAGATAGGTAAGACTTAATTAAACTAAATTTATTCTGCACAGCAAAAGAAATAATCAGTAGAGACAACCCACAGAGTAGGAGAAAATCTTTGCAATCTATACATCTGACAAAGGATTAATATCCAAAATCTACAAAGAACTCAAATCAGCAAGAAAAAAAACAAAGAATCCCATCAAAAAGTGGGCTAAGGACATGAATAAACAATTCTCAAAAGATGTACAAAGGGCCAATAAACATATGAAAAAATGTTCAACATCACTAATTATCAGGGAAATGCAAATCAAAACCACAATGAGATGCTACCTTACTCCTGCAAGAATGGCTATAATCAAAAGATCAAAAATAACAGATATTGGCATGGATGTGAAGAAAAGGGAACACTTTTACACTGCTGGTGGGAATGTAAAGTAGTACAACCACTGTGAAAAACAGTGTGGAGATTCCTTAAAGAACTAAAAATAGATGTACCATTTGATCCAGTGATCCCATTACTAGGTATCTACCTGGAGGAAAAGAAGTTATTATACGAAAAAGATACTGGCACATGGATGTTTATAGCAACACAATTCGCAGTTGCAAAGATATGGAACCAGCCCAAATGCCCATCAATCAATGAGTGGATAAAGAAAATGTGGTCTGTATATACTATGGAATACTACTTAGCCATAAAAAGGAATGAAATAATGGCATTTGCAGCAACCTGGATGGAGTTGAAACCCATTATTCTAAATGAAGTAACTCAGGAATGGAAAACCAAACATTGTATGATCTCACTCGTAAGTGGGAGGTAAGCTATGAGGACACAAAGGTGTAAGAATGATACAATGGACTTTTGGAATTTGGGGAACAGGGTGAGAAGGGGGTGAGGTATAAAAGACTACACACTGGGTACAGTGTACACTGCTCGTGTGAGGGGTGCACCAGAATCCCAGAAGTCACCACTAAAGGACTTATTCATGTAACCAAACACCATCTGTTCCCCAAAAACCTATTGAAATGGAAAATAAATAAAGTAGGTTCTGTTTTTCTGGTTAGACACTGCCTGATATACTGAGTTTTACATCTAAACTTCAGTTTATATTCTCATTTCCCTTGCTAATCTAGTATTTTATAAGGGGGCCCTCAACTCACAAATATATATTTATATATATATATGTTTGTGTGTATATATTCCTCATCTGCAACCAAACGCAGATAGAAAATATAGTATTCTTGGAATGTGAAACCCATGTATATCAAGGGCTGACTTTTCATATCTACAGGTTCCTCAGGGCCAACTGCAGGATTTAAGTATGTGGAAATCTGGATATGTAAGGGGGTCCTGGAACCAATCCCCTGTGGACACCAAGGGATGACTATATATTTGCTCCAACAGTGGAGATGCAGCATACATAAGTGTTTTGCCATGACTATGCCAAATGTCATACTTGGGGTCAGGTTGAAGCCCATGCTGAGGTCCAAGGGGATTAGGTGGATGGGCACATAGCTCTAAGAACATTTGGAGGGCCGTAAGCAGGTGAAATATAGGTTTATTCAGCAGCTCTCCCATCAGCAGCTCTCTCACCCTGTCTGCCTTTATCTCGGCTGTCTGCTCTGACTCTGCAGCTCCTCTCAGCTGTCGGCCCTGCAGCTCTGGCTGCTTCCACACACAGATGTATGGCCAGCTTTCCCTTGCCTTCAGGGTCAGCAGCTTAACTCTTTCCTTCTGGGCACAAACCAGTTTCTGGCTCCTGTCTGCCTGCTTTCAAGGTGACTGGCTCTCCCTTACAGAGGTCAGAAGTGTTACTCTCTGGGCACCAGTATGCACGCTGTGTTGAGCCATGTTTAGCCATGCCCCAGAGTGCCTGTACAGTGTCAGCAGGGCAGTTATACCTTTTCCAAGCAATAGTGGCTTCGAGCCAAGTACGAGCTTACACAAACAGGTTCTATAACAAGTAGAGTATGCACCTGTACCCAGAACTCACCGAGTCATACAGGCCTGGATGTCTGCCTCGGCCTAATCCTTGACCAAAGCACATCTATGTACCTTACAGTAAGTAAGCCCAGCAAGCAGCAGATGATCCATAACCCATATGATCCTCAGGCAGGTCCTCAGCCAGCACTGCTCCTCACCACCACTTGCTCTCAGCTATCCCTGTGACCCCAGCTCATGTTGGACATGTTTGGCACCAGCAATCCCCAAGCTGGCCTCTGGCTATTTTGCACTGACCTTCCTCCTCCTCCTTCCATTATCTTTGTGTCTGGCTCTGGCATCACTTCCCTGGATTTCTCCTGAGGGCAGAGCTGGGAGTAGGCTGAGGCAAGACAGGAGCCAAGGGCACACAAGTTAAGGACACATTTACTTCTTAGGTCGTGCAAGTGCAGGTCAGGCAGTTCTTCTCTTTGGAGGGTTAAGATGGGAAGCTGTTACACAGGAGGCTGAGTCAGGAGGACTGCTTGAGCTCAGGAGTTTGAGGTTGCAGTGAGCTATGATTGCACCACTGCATTCCGGAGTGAGACCCTGTATCTGTCTCAAAAAAAAAGAAAAAAAGAAGCTGGGACTGAGCCTGAGGCTGCCTGGCCAGAAGCAGAGGTAGAGGGTAACCCTTGTATGTCAGGGTACAATCAGGAGACACATCACACCATGTTTTGTTGTTGTTGTTGTTGTTTGTTTTGTTTAACAGGATTTAATAGAATTAATTGTTAATTAGGTAACTGAAAAGGCAAACTTGATAGAACTCTAAGGTATCATGGAAGTAATAACTGCAAGAAGTAGCCACCACTCCTTGGGCTAGGGGAGCAAAAGGAGGAGGTGGGAAATATTAAAACGGAGAGGGTCCTGAGGGCTGAGACCCAAACCTCTGAGGAGCAGGTGCTATTCTTCTGGTGCGGGTGTCTCAAGGAGCACCATGAGGCTGGTTCTACAAGTGTTGAAACTGCAAGCTAGACTCAGCAGCTGCTACGGGAGCTGCTGCAGCTGGGGTCAGTGTTGCTGGAGTAACACTCATAGAAATGGTAAGAAATGGAGACCGACAAGGAGGAAGTCCCCGCTTCCCCCTCCAGTCCCGCGGTCTCCCTCTAACGCCCCCTATGGGCAGAGCCTAGCAAGGAGTCACAGACAAAGCAGGAATTTGGTTTGCAGAGTCCCAGCCCCAGTGGAACAAAGCTGAACACAGGATAGGTTTGGAGCTCTCCCTACACTGAAGTGTAGGGGATTGCACAGAGACATGAATACAAGGATTAGGGGCAGATTGGGAGCCATTTTAGAGGCTGCCTGTCACAGTTGCCTTTCTCACTATGACCCTGGCAATAGTTGCATTGACTTTTTTAAGAGTAGTAGATAGCCATTCTGCATGAATAACAAACTATGAAGGCTCAATTCATGTTGAGTCTCCTGTTCTAACCAAATTACACTTTATAACAAAGTTAATTTAAGGCACATATAATGATACACATAAGCATTATGGCACCATATGGTAATTAGGCATCGTGTGGCAGAAAGCTCTCAGAAATGACTGTAATTAGTATTACTTCTATGCAGCCAAACCCATTTAACTTTTTATAGTCCCATTTGTTTGGGTCGCCAGTATCAACAGCCTCCACGTTGATAGTTTTCTCCAGTACCACCTACCATTTAATTATCACCCCACATGCAAACTCTGACACTCAGATAAACTAAATTACAAAGATCCTAACTAGTATCATGCAATCACTGGGTGCTCTGCCTCTGCCTCCTTCTTTCCAGTGTTTTCCCCAAATGAAAACTGAGCAGGAGGAGGCTTGAGGTAGTAATAATTGGATCAGGAGGCTGTTGAGAGGTGACAACATGCTAGCAGCCCTCTCTCTTGGCGCCTTCTTGTCCTTGGTGTCCACTCTGGCAGCACTTGAGGAGCCCTTCAGCCCGCCAGGGCACTGTGGGAGCCCCTCTCTGGGCTGGCCGAGGCCAGAGCTGCCTCCCTCTGCTTGCGGGGAGGTGTGGAGGGAGAGGCGCTGGTGGGAACTGGGGCTGCGCTAAGAGCTGGTGGGCCAGTGCGAGTTCTGGGTGGGCGTGGGCTTGGCAGGCCCTGCACCCTGAGCGGCCGGTTGCCCCGCCATCATAGCTGGTTCCAGGCAGTGAGGGGCTTAGCACCCGGGCCAGCAGCTGCAGAGGGTGCGCTGGGTCCCCCAGCAGTGCTGGCCAGCTGGGCCTCAGCTGCCTCCCGGTGGGGCAGGACTCGGGACCTGCAGCCTGCCATGTCTGAGCCTCCACCACCACTGTGGGCTCCTGCACGGCCCGAGCCTCCCCCACAAGCGCCACCCCCTGTGCCACTGCACAGGGTCCCATCGACTGCCCAAGGGCTGAGGAGTGTGGGCACACGGCGCGGGACTGGCAGGCAGCTCTGCCTGCAGCCCCAGTGTGGGATCCACTAGGTGAAGCCAGCTGGGCTCCTGAGGCTAGTTGGGACTTGGAGAACCTTTATGTCTAGCTAAGGGATTGTAAATACAGCAATCAGCACCCTGTGTCTAGCTCAAGGTATGTAAATACACCAATCAGTACTCTATATCTAGCTAACCTAGGGGGACTTGGAGAACTTTTCTGTCTAGCACTCTGTGTCTAGCTAAAGGATTGTAAATGCACCAATCAGCACTCTGTGTCTAGCTCAGGGTTTGTAAATACACCAATCAGTACTCTGTGTCTAGCTCAAGGCTTGTAAATACACCAGTCAGTACTCTGTATCTAGCTAACCCAGTGGGGACTTGGAGAACTTTTCTGTCTAGCACTCTGTGTCTAGCTAAAGGATTGTAAATGCACCAATCAGCACTCTGTCAAAATGGACCAATCAGCAGGATGTGGATGGGGTCAGATAAGGGAATAAAAGCAGGCTGCGGGAGCCAGTCACTTGCAACCCGCTCTGGTCCCATTCCACACTGGGGAAGCTTGGTTCTTTCGCTCTTCATAGTAAGTCTTGCTGCTGTTCACTCTTTGGGTCCATGCTGCCTTTATGAGCTGTATCACGGGGAAGGTCTGCAGCTTCATTCCTAAAGCCAGCGAGACCACGAAACCACCAGGAAGAACGAACAACTCCAGATGTACCACTTGTAAGAGCTGTAACACTCACCGCGAAGGTCTGTAGCTTCACTCCTGTCAGCGAGACCATGGACCCACCAGAAGGAAGAAGCTCCAGACACATCTGAACATCTGAAGGAGCAAACTCTGGACACACCATCTTTAAGAGCTGAAACACTCACCGTGAGGGTCTGCAGCTTCATTCTTGAAGTCAGCGAGACCAAGAACCCACCAATTCTGGACACGCTGTGACCTGGATTTCTTAAGAAAGGTGCTGATATATTAAAGGGCCTGGTAAGAACAGTTTAAACTACTCTCATTTCAGAGTGGTATTATTAAATTATTAAAGCAGGCAGCCCATAGATCTCGCCTCACAAGTTGCAGATTGCTTGGGGGTAATTTAAGTAGGGAATAAAGTCTTTCAACTTTCAACAACAACAAAAAAGTTGGCTGGGTGTGGTGGCTCACGCCTGTAATTCCAGCACTTCAGGAGGCTGAGGCAGGTGGATCACGACATCAGGAGATCGAGACCATCCTGTCCAACATACGGAAACCCCGTCTCTACTAAAAATACAAAAATTAGCTTGGGTGTGGTGACGCATGCCTGTAATCCCAGCTAATTGGGAGGCTGAGTAACGAGAATTGCTTGAATCCAGGAGGCAGAGGTTGCAGTGAGCCGAGATCGTGTCACTGCTCCAGCCTGGCCACAGAGACTCCGTCTAAAAAAAAAAAAGTAAATATGCAAATCGAGACAAGAGAACATAATAGTATTTAATGAGCTCCAATTCTTTGGAAACTGTTGTTAGATCCTTTCTTGTATTGATGAGGAATAATGAGGGCCAGAAGATGGGGAAACGGGAAAGGAAATCACCAGGGGCAGGGATGGGGTGGGACAAATTGGGGAACTGTGAACTAGAGACCTACAAGGTAGGGTTGCCAGATAAAATACAGGATATCCAGTTAAATTTGAATGACCAGATTTAGCAAATAAAAAATATGGGACTCAGTTAAATTTGAATTTCAGTTACACAGTGAAAAATATTTTAGCATAAATATATCCGATACAATACTTGGGACCTACTTATTCTAAACATTATTGTTGTATATCTGCGGTGCAAATTTAATAGAGAGTCCTGTATTTTGATGTGCTAAAGCTGGCAACCTTACTACAAGGCTGACTTCTCACTTTTATCCTGGGACTTGTTTTGTCATTATCTCTGAGGGTCATGTTGCTGTGGGGCCAAAGGGACTTCATGCCCTTTTGGATAGCCATGGGTCTGACATTCATCCTGCCCTCCCTGGCTGGTCTCTGCCTCCTGCCTCTGGGCCCTCAGGCCTCAAAGCCCCTATGCCATCAGACACAGGGCAGCATGATGTGGGAGAAGATTCTGCATACTCATTTGAGGCCTGCCTGACCCTGTCTCCCTCACGTGTTCAATAGCACTTGGCCCCACCCTCACCTTCTGGAATGTTGTGCCTCCAAGTCTCTAAGCACCACAATGTGTGTGTAAATCTAGTATGATAGACAGATTTTGAGACTAAAGGGGGACTCTGGGTATGGATTTACACATGGGCAAAATTTTTATTGCTGAGCAGTTTGTATTAAATGGGATTTAGTTTGCTCCTTGGTGATCAGTGTGGGAGGGTAGTTGGAAATCTACCCCTGATTATCCTGAATGGGTACGGGCTTCTCCTGAAGTTGGTCTTTCAGATTTTACAGTATCATAGATCCTATTTTAGTGGTCGTTTTGGGGCTAGCAAAGCAGATAAAGCTACACGGAATATTCACATTTTCATTGTGGAAGGAGAAAACAAAATTTGTGACTCCAAGATTTCTAATAAACCAGAAAAAAAAAAGGGGGGTTCCATTAAATGCTAATCTCTTCATCTACTTTTCTCTCTCTCTTTCAATCTAATTGCATGTGGGTGAAACTATTGCCCACTACTGGGAGAAGGCTATTTTCTTTGCCAGTTGTCCAAATAATGGAAATTCCCTGCATTCTTTGCTGTAGTTTCTCAAAGTTAATGGGCATATGCTGACTTTTAAAAAACTAGCTGTTACTAGGAGTGAAAAGAGTTACAAGAGAAAAAATGCTTACCTTCAGACTCTCCAATGTAGGCAAAAAATTCTTTCAAAAGAAATGAATACCAATGACAAAAATGCCCATGCTGTTCTTCATAAATTTGGACTCTGGTTCTCATACTGCGACTTACCAGATCCCAGATGTAATGCCAGGACAGAGAGGATAAAAGGAGAAAGGCAGGATCTAATTATTAGTGGTTCAATGTTGTACCAAATGGTTCCTACTGCCAGGCTAACCTCATCCTCCATTTCTCCCTCCTTTTCCCTCTGCTCCAACAACCTGAGCTGTTCATTGCCCTCTGAGTACTGAAGCTAGCTGTTTCCCCGCTCTGTGCGCATACCCTTGCTGCCCTCCCACCATTTTTTTTTTCTTGAGACAGAGTCTCACTCTGTTGCCCAGACTGGAGTGCAGTGGCATGATCTCTGTTCACTGCAAACTCCACCTCCCAGGTTCAAGCGATTCTCCTGCCTCAGCCTCCTAAGTAGCTGGGACTACAGATGCATGCCACCGTGCTCAGCTAATTTTTGTATTTTTAGTAGAGATGGGGTTTCACCATGTTGGCCAGGCTGGTCTTGAACTCCTGACCTCAAGTGATCTGCCTGGCTTGGCCTCCCAGAGTGTTGGGATTACAGGCGTGAGCCACCACACCTGACCCATTGCTGTCCCATCTGTCCAGCTATTCCCATTTCATTTAGCTGACTACTTCCTAACCTTTAACATTCAACATGGGAAATGTCTCATCCAGGCAATCCCCCATCCTGGCCCTTCCAAGTTGAATAATGTGTCATTCCAATGTGTCCTCCATAGAGGTTGCTATGTGTTCCCATAGCAACCTCTGCCAAGCTCTATCATCGTGTGAACCACAGTATAACTACTTGTTGGTTTTGGTCTCCGTCTCCTTTGTGGTGTCTGAATACCTTGAGGTCAGAGGCTGTGTCTTGTTCATCCTGGGGCACCTAAATCCAGTGTAATGCCTGGTTCACGTCAGGCAGGTGGGTGCTCAGTGGATAGCTGGGGTACAATGACTTTGAAATCCTTGATGATAAATTTTAACATGTTGGCTGGAGGACCTCAACTTAATCAAGCCCATCTGAGGTTTGTGACAATAGTAACATGGGCCTGTGCACTATTTTCAAGATTTTCAGATGCCCATTGGATATCACACATTTACCTGGGGTAAGAAACTTTCTTGATAAATATGCCCTCTTGCATTATTTCTGACTGGAATTCTATTAACCCTCTCTGATGACCCCAGTTTTTTTTTTTTTTTTTTTTCATGAAGAACAGTAGATGTAATTGGCTGCTAGTATATACTTGTCCTTTAAAAAAAAGTCCAAATGATCACTTAAATGCAATTTTGGGGGGGAATGGGGAAGAGTAAGTAAAATCACCACTAGGTTGTACATAACAAATAAATGTTTTCTTTGGTGGTGAAAAGGTGAGATGCCAACTTTATGTCATTATTCGTTTACTGACTCAAATTTATTGAACACCTGTTACATACCACGCATGGTTTCAGGAGCTCCAGAAATGTACGTGCTTCATATATGTTATTGAATAGTGAGTGATCCTCTGCCCACCATTCTTCTTGTCTAAAGTCAGGGCAGTTTCTGCCAGTGTGGATCACAGGGCTGGGGAGAAGAGAGAGAGGCAAAAGCTGATTTCCTTGCAGAGTCTGGCAGTGAGAGAGGGTTCAGGGCCTCAGGGACTGGGTGAGTGAGCATCATGCCTCAGCCACCCCTTTCAAGGCTTCATGTTTGGGCTGTTTATTTTCTGTGCTTATGGGAATCTGAGAACAGACTTGGTTGAATTCATTCTTATCACTCAGCTGCACAATAATTTCTGGGCAAAAGGAAGCTTCTAATTAAGAGTTCAAATCCCCCAGAAGCCATATGCCAAGCCACATATGTGACAAAATCCCTGGCTGCCTTCTCTGGTATAGGGACGATAACAGCTAACTGGCGTGCTGCTCTGGGCCAGCTGGGCCTTTAACTCCAACAAAACAACAATCACAACAACTACAAAAATCTGCTGCAGCTGCTGGTTTAAGGGATGGGTTATTCAAGGGCCCATCTCCTACCAGCTGCTTTGCATCTCCTCTTTTGTTAGGACCTGAGATATTTAAGGTCATTGAAGACTCTGGGCCTATTTTATATCAAATATCTAAAATTCTGCTCACATTCCACATTAGGTATAGTATATTTTGCTCTTGCTCTAAAACATTTGAAAGAGTTTTGTTTCAGTTAGCTAATGCTGTGTAACAAGTCACTTCAAAAACATAGTGGCTTAAAGCAACAATGTATTATATGTCATGGCGTGGGTTTCTTCGGCTTCAAGTGGTGTTAGCTGGGAACAGTGGGTGACTGCAGTCATCCCAAGTTTTGATCAACAGCTCAGCTGAGGTGGAAATGTCTGAAATACCTGGGCTTCAGGAGTCAGATGGAGCTTGACTGGGATTTCAGCTGCGGGCCTTCATTCTTCTCCATATGGGCCTCCCCATGTGGCTGCCTGGGCAACCTCACAGCATGGTGGCTGATGTCCAACAAGAACTGTTCCAAGAGCAAGCATTCTAAGAGGGAGGAAGCAGAAGCTGCCAGGTCAATTAAGGGCTAGTCTTGGAATTGGCATGGTACCGCTTCCTCTATATTAGTCAAGGCAGTGGCAAGCCCAGCCCACAGTCAACATGGGAGGGAACTATACAAGGGCATGAATACTGGGGAACGTGTTCATCTGGATCATCAAAATAACCGTCTATGGCAAGTTTTTATTATTTTGGTACTAAAAAAAAAAAAAAAAACAGAATTACCATGTGCCCCAACAGTTCTACTTCTGGGTGCATACCCAAAAGAACTGAAAGCAGGGATGTGAACAGATATTTGTAGACCCATGTTCATAGCAGCATTTTCACAATAGCCAAAAGGTGGAAACAACCCAAGTGTCCATTGCTGGATGAATGGATAAAGAAAATGTGGTATTGTCTTAGTCCATTCAGGCTGCTGTAACAGAATACCATAGACTGAGTGGTTTATAAATAACAGACATTTGTTTCCCACAGTCTAAAGGCTGGGAAGTCCAATATCAAGGCACCAGCAGATCAGTGTCTGGTGAGATCCCTCTTTATAGAGAGCCATCTTTTCTCCGTGTCCTCACGTGGTCGAAGGGGTAAGCAGTCTCTCTGGTGTCTCTTATATTAATATGAGGACCCTCATCTCATTCATGGCCCTTACGATCCAATAACTGCTCAAAGGCCCCACCTTCTAATACCATCACCTTAGGGGTTAGGATTTCAACATAGGGATTTGTGAGGGAGGCAAGCATTCAGACCGTAGCAGGCACATACATACAATGGAATATTGGTCAGTCTTTAAAAGGAATCCAATTTGGACACATGCTATAACATGAGTCACCCTTGAAGACATTATGTTAAGTAAAATAAGCCACACACAAAAGGACAAATATTGCATGATTATACTTATATGAGGCACCTAGAGACAGAGAGTGGAATAGTGGTTGCTAGGGGCTGCAGAGAGAAGAAAATAGGGAATTATTGTTTAATGGGTACAGAGTTTCATTTTGAAGAGATGGAAAAGTTCTGAAGATGAACAGTGATGATGGTTGCACAACAGTGTGAATGCGTTTAATGCCACTGAACTATAATGCTCAAAATTGGGTAAAATGGTAAATTTTATGTATATTTTATCACCATAATATTTTATTTTGAATTTTATAAAAATAAAATGTCCATTTTATTTTATTTATTTTGAGATGGAGTCTCTCTCTGTCACCCAGGCTGGAGTGCAGTGGTGCGATCTCGGCTCACTGCAACCTTCGCCTCCTGGGTTCATGCCATTCTCCTGTCTCAGCCTCCTGAGTAGCTGGGACTACAGGTACCCGCCACCATGCCTGTCTAATTTTTGTATTTTTAGTAGAGACAGCGTTTTGCCACGTTGGCCAGGCTAGTCTCGAACTCCTGACTTCAAATGATCCACCTGCCTCGGCCTCCCAAAGTGCTGGGATTCCAGGCATGAGCCACCGAGCCTGGCCATTCATTTTATTTTCTTGTGTTTTTCTTTTTATTATATTTATAACTATGTACTAGTTCAGTTGAGCTGCAATTTACTATTTTTTTGCTATTCAAAGTCCAGGAACTAGAAGCATTGGCATTACCTGGGAGCTTGTTAGAAATGTAGACTCTCAGGCCTCACCCCAGATCTACTAAATCATAATCTGTAGTCCGACAAGATCCCCAGGTGTTTTGTATGCTTATTAATGTTTAAGAAATGCTGAATTACTTGATATCATCTTTGTTTTGTAAACAATTAAACATTTATTGATTTTAATTATGTAATTTTCTGTTTTGCATTTTGGAGTCATTATACATTTTTCAAGCCCTCAAAAAATTTTATAGGATTTTGAGACACTCTCAGGCCCTAGACACCATGTCTAGAATGCCCAGGAGATGAATTTTGTAAATTTTGCACATAGTCACATCCCTTTTGTCTCTAAATCCTGACTTTCTCTTCCGTAGTTACAGTTCTTCAGATCATCTATCTGGTTTTTACATGAGTTCTTCTCTGAGATGCTGCTAAGATGGCTCTCTAGGCTTTTAGAACCACAGCCCATGGAAAGGGGAGCCCCGCCCTCAATGCAGACCCAGGTTTCTTTCTAGGATGCCACATCCCAGACCCATATAACTTTATTGCTGCAATTACTAAATTACTAAAATCAATCGTAAAGCTTCCTACTGAAGAAAACTTCCTAGTTCATTTTTTCTTTATTACTGAAGCATAATATATGTGCAGAGAAGTGCAAAAAAAAAAGCTTACAACTCAATACATTTTAATACATTAGTACTCTCTTATAACCAACCTTCAAATCAAGGAATAGAATATTAACAGTAACCAGAAAACCCTCTGTGTCACTACTACCCCTTCTCCTACAAATTAACCACTATTTGGACTAATAGCATAGATTACTTTTAACCAGTTTTTTTCTTTATATAAACACAACGCCATAATATATTCTCTTTTGTGTCTAACTTCTTTTGTTCAACTTTACATTTATGAGGCTCATACATATTGTCGTTTGTATTCTTGTTGTATAGTGTTCCATTGCATGAATTTACTACAATTTAAATTCATTATATTATTGATGGGTATTAGAGCAATTTCCAGTTTGGGGCTATTACAAACAGTGCAGCTAGGTACATCTTCATACTTTTGTCAGGGAAACACATGCCACATTTCTGTGGGAATTAGGAGTGAGATTGCTGGGTCATAATGGGGTGTCCATGTTTAGCTTTAGTGATACTGTCAAGCAGTTTTCCAAACTGTAAGCTTAATTCTTAATGTAAAAGTGAACGTTCCTGCCCCGTTCTATCCCTTCCTAAGAGTTGTGACAAATCTCAAACAGGACATTACTTTCACATAGAAGGTTTATGAATTTCTGCCAAAACATTGGTGCTCACATTTCAGAATAAATAAATGCATCCATGCAATCCTCACCAGCGGCAGATTGAAAAAGCAAAGAATCCAGACGACAGCCATAATCCTGAGATGCTAAGATGGTTTTCTTTGTTGCCTAGAGCGCTGGGAGTCTTTTGCAAAAGCTGCTGCCAATCAGGCTTGCCTATCTTTGCAGGGCTAATTAACAGCACTTGGGCAAGCAAGGGGGCGGACGCCTGCACGATGATGCGAATGGAGCCATCCCAAGGCTTATGACTAATTATAAGCACAAAGCACTTAAGGGCCGAGATTAATAATGAAAAAATAAAAAAGCCAAAACAAAAGCTGAAAACCTCTTCAGAATTCTAATGCCAGCATGTTTGTGGTTGCGTGGCTCAGGGCAGGGGTGCTGGCAAAAATCTCCGTACTAAATCATACAGTGCCTATGTCATGCAGCCAGCCTCCCAGTCATGTGCTACAGAAGGGCTTCCTTTGTGTCATGCAGGATTTCAGGGGTGTGTCAGCTCCATTTCCAGGGTGCCCTAGGCCCTAGCATGATAAATCTGTTATTCCCTTCCCCTCCTTCAGCGTGGAAGAGCAGATTGGGGTACTCCAGGCCCCTACAGGAGTGGGTGGGGTGGGGTTGTGTGTGCAAGCTCTGATCCCCTTAGCTACAAACCACAAATAATCCATGAAGTATGCAAATTAGCCCCCAATTAATAGCACTTATTAACATCTTGAACTGTGTAAGGAGAAGCTGTGTTTGCCAGAGAGGAAAGCAACACTCGTGTGCCTCATTGCAAAACACGTCTGGTCAGGCGAAAAACCCTGTACTTGCTGGGAGGGAAGAATGAAGTTGAAACTGAAAGGCTGCTTTGGTGCCCTCAGGTCACCTGGAAAAGTGTCCACACAGTTCAGGCTTGAGGAGTAATTTGATGTGAGATGAGGAATCAGATGAGAATGAGTTTCCCTGCTTCTCCTTTCCTTGGGGCACTGCTTGGTCCAGGCCCTAATGAGTTCTGAATGTACAACAACATGTTCTCCCACCAGCCCCTGAGAAGAGAACAGGACAACCCAATACCCCCAGAAAACTGGAAGTAAGGGTCAAGGGTTGAGGCGAGGGTGGTGGGGGAAGGGAGGAGAAAACCAACTATTACTTTAAAAGGTGGTGAAAATTGTTTGCCATTATCTGTTATTTTTTTCCTTTTTAATAATAGCCATTCTAACTGGTGTGAGATGGTATCTCATTGTCATTTTGATTTGCAGTCTCTCTGATGATTACTTATGTTGAGCATTTTTTAACGATTGTTGGCCACTTGTATGTCCTCTTTTGAGAAGTGTCAGTTCAGTTCATGTCTTTTGCCTACTTTTTAATTTTTTTTTTTTTCTTGTTGGTTTGTTTAAATTCCTTATATATTCTGGGTATTAGTCCTTTGTTAAATGCATAGTTTACAAATATTTTCTCCCATTCTGTTGGTGTCTGTTTACTCTGCTGATAGTTTCTTTTGCTGTGTGGAAGCTCTTTAGTTTGATCAGGTCTTGCTTGTCAATTTTTGTTTTTGTTTCATTTGCTTTTGAGGTCATCATAATTTTTTTGCCTAAGTCAGTGTCTAGAAGAATATTTCCTAGGTTTTCTCCTAGAATTTTTGTAGTTTGAGGTTTTACATTTAAGTCTTTAATCCATTTTGAATTAATTTTTGTATATGGTAAATGGTCCAGTTTCATTCTTCTGCATATAGTTAGCCAATTTTCCCAGCACCATTTTTTGAATAGGGTGTTCTTCCTCATTGTTTATTTTTGTTGACTTTGTTGAAGATGAGTCGGTTGTAAGCGTGCAGCTTTATTTCAGGAGTCTTTGTTCTCTTCCATTGGTCTATGTGTCTATTTTTGTAGCAGTACCATGCTGTTTTGCTTACTGTGGCCTTGTAGTATCATTTGAAGTTGGGTAATGTAGTGCCTCTGGCTTTGTGTTTTTTTTTTTTTTTTTTTTTTCCTTAGGATTGCTTTGGACTTTTTTTTTTTTTTTGGTTCCATATGAATTTTAGAATTTTTTTTCTAATTCTGTGAAAAATGACATTGGTAGTTTGATAGGAATAGCATTAAATCTTGTAGATTGCTTTGGGCAATATTGGCAGTTTAATAATATTGATTCTTCCAACCCATGACCATGGGATGCTTTTCCATTTGTTACCATTTGTGTAATCTATAATTTCTTTTAGCAGTGTTTTGTAGTCCTCATAGAGATCTTTCACCTCCTTAGTTAGATCTATTCCTAGGTATTTTGTTTTATTTTTGTGTGTGGCTATTGTAAATGGAATTGCATTCTTGCTTTGGTCCTCAGCTTGAGGGCTATTAATGTATAGAAATGCTACTGATTTTTGTACATTGATTTGGTATCCTGAGACTTTGCTGAAGTCACTTATCAGATCTAGGAGCCTTTTGGCAGACTATGGGGTTTTCTAGGTATAGAATCATGCTGTCAGTGAAGAGAAATGATTTTCTCTTTTTCTATTTGGATGCCTTCTGTTTCTTTTTCTTGCCTGATTCCTCTGGCTAGGACTTCTAGTACTATAATATGTTTAATAGAAGTAGTTAAAAGTGGGCATTCTTGTCTTGTTCCAGTTCTTAAAGGGATTGCTTCCAGCTTTTGCCCATTCAGTATAATGTTGACTGTGAGGTTGTCATAGATAGTTCTTATTATTTTGAGGTATGTTCCTTTGATGTCTAGTTTGTTGAGGGTTTTTTTTTTTAACATGAAGGGATGTTGGATTTTATCAAATGCTTTTTCAGAATCTGTTGATACAATCATACGGTTTTTATTTTTAACTCTGTTTATGTGGTTAATCACATTGATTTGCATATGTTGAACCAACCTTGCATCCCAGGAATAAAGCCCACTTGATTGTGGTAAATTAACTTTTTGATGTGCTGCTGTATTGAGTTTGCTAGTATTTTGTTAAGGATTTTTGTGTCTATGTTCATCAGGAATATTGGACTGTAGTTTTGTTGTTGTTGCTGTTGTTGTTGTGTCTTTGTCAGATTTTGGTATCAGGGTGATACTGGTTTCATAGAATAATTTAGGGAGGAGTCCCTCCTCCTCACTTTTTTGAGAATAGATTCAGTAGGATTGGTACCAGGTCTTCATTGTATGTCTGGTAAAATTTGGCTATTAGTCCATCTGCTCCAGGTTGGTAGGCATTTTATAATGGATTCAATTTTGTTACTCATCATTGGTCTATTTAGAATTTCTGTTTCTTCCTGATTTGATCTTGGGAGGTTGTGTTTCCAGGAATTTATCCATTTCCTGTGGATTTTCTAATTTGTGCACATAGAGATGTTCATAATAGTCTCTGAAGATCTTTTGTATTTCTGTGGGATTGGTTGTAATGTCATCTTTATTATTTCTGATTGTATTTATTTGGATCTTCTCTCTTTTTTTCTTTGTTAATCTAGCCAGTAAAACTCTGTCTCCACTAAAACTACAAAAACTAGCTGGGCATGGTGGCGGGTGCCTGTAATCCTAGCTACTTGGGAGGCTGAGGCGGAAAATCGCTTGAACCCACTAGGTGGAGGCTGCTGTGAGCTCAGATCATGCCATTGCACTCCAACCTGGGCAAGAAGAGTGAAACTGTGTCTCAAAAAAAAAAAAAAATTGAATTGAGATGCCAAGATTCATTCATTCATCCATTTATCTATTATGAATTTACTGAGCACAGAAGAACCATGTTAGGGGTGAAACCATCTGTAATGATTCTGTGGTTTGCTGATGGCAGATAGTTGTCCACCAAGGATTTGTTCTCTCCTTCCGTATAGTAGAGTGGTTTCTGGTAGGTTGCTGCCAAGTCAGGGACCACATGTGCCTCCCCCTTGTGTCTTGTAAAGTGGGGTGTGATGTTATGAGTCCTTATCAATACAATGTGAGTAGAAGTGAAGTGTCCCGGCCAAGACTTTTTTAAAAAAAAGTGTTTTAGGGCAGTTTTAGAGTCAGGCAAAATTGAGAGGGAGGTACAGAGATTTCCCGTATACACCATGCTCCTCCATATACAGCCTCCTCCGCTATCAACATCCACCACCAGAATGGTAAATTCATTACAATTGATGAACCCACAATAACAATTGTTGTCACCCAAAGTCCATAGTTTACATTAGGATTCACTATTGGTGTTGTACATTCTGTGGGTTTTGACAAACATGTAATGACATTATCTATCATTATCATATCATACAGAGTAGTTTAACAACCCTAAAAATCCTCCGTACATCACCTATTCATCCTTCCCTCCCTCTAAACCCGAGGAACCACTGATCCATTTACTGTCTTCATAGTTTTGACTTTTCCAGAATGTTATGTATTTGGAATCATATGGTATGTAACCTTTTCAGATTGGGTTTCTTTCACTTAACTATGCTTTTACGTTTCCTCCATGTTTCTTCATAGCTTCATAGCTCGTTTCTTTTTTGTTCTGAGTAATAGTCTGTTGTCTGGATGTATCACCATTTATTTATCCATTCATTTACTGTATTAGTACATTTTCATGCTGCTGATAAAGACATACCTGAGACTGGGAAGAAAAAGAGGTTTAATGGGCTTACAATTCACGTGGCTGGGGAGGCCTCCCCATTGTGGTGGAAGGCAAGGAGGAGCAAGTCACATCTTACATGGATGGCAAGCAGGTAAAGAGAAAGCTTGTGCAGGGAAACTCTTGTTTTCCAATCCATCAGATCTCGTGAGACTCATTCACTCTCCTGAGAACAGTGTAGGAAAGACACGCTTGCATAATTCAGTCACCTCCCACTGGGTTCCTCCCACAACATGCAGGAATTGTGGGAGTTACAATTCAAGATGAGATTTAGGTGGGGACACAGCCAACTATATCATTCTACCCTTGGCTCCTCCCAAATCTCATGTCCTTACATTTCAAAACCAATTTCCTAACAGCCCCCCAAAGCTTTAAGTCACTTCGGCATTAATTCAAAAGTCCACAGTCCATCATCTCATCTGAGACAAGGCAAGTCCCTTCCACCTATAAGACTGTAAAATCAAAAGCAAGTTAGTTACTTCCTAGATATAATGGGGGTAGAGGCATTGGGTAAATACAGTCATTCCAAATGGGAGAAATTGGCCAAAACAAAGGGGCTACAGGCCCCATGAAAGTCCAAAATCCAGTGGGGCAGTCAAATCTTAAAGAGTCAAATCTTAAAGCTCCAAAATAATCTCCTTTGACTCCATGTCTCATATCCAGATCACACTGATGGAAGAGGTAGGTTCCCATGGTCTTGGGCGGCTCCATCCTGTGGCTTTGCAGGATACAGCCTCCCTCCTGGCTGCTTTCATGGGCTGGCATTGAGTGTCTGTGACTTTTCCAGGTGCATGGTGCAAGCTGTCAGTGGATGTACCGTCTGGGGTCTGGAGGACAGTGGCCCTCCTCTCACAGCTCCACTAGGTAGTGCCCCAGTAGGGACTCTGTGCGGGGGCATTATGTCACCCAGACATAATACCAAGCTCTAAAATTGCCTTCAGAGTAAGGGGCCAGCACCCTGGAGTTACTGGCACTTGCTTTTTTGGCACCAGATTTAATGACATTAATGATCCATTCCCATATGGAGTTCCCTGGACTGTTTAGATAATGAATTTGCCTTATGGCAGCAGTGCTCCTTCTAATGAGGAATGAGTATTTTCTATAAGTTTTTATTTTAATGTGGTGGCTTTTGTGATATTGATCCCTGGATCATGTGCTGTTCAAACTCAGCTTTAATTTTCTCAATAGCATGGTTCACCAATCCATTGGGATGCTGGTTTAAACAAGGATAGAATTCTACAGAACTGCCTCTCCCATATCCCTCGGACCCTCATTGTGCCTCAGGTCAAATTCCAACTGCCAATATATGCATCTCTTGCCTGAGGGCTTTCTTTGAAATTATGGGAGGACTCTGTCTGCCCACTCTGCAGGCTGGAAGTGTCAGAAGATTAATGTCACCCTTCCTCTGGAATAGCTCTCAGCCAAAGATTGATGGGACTTGATGGCTCCTCTAGTAGGAGAATGGTATTCTCCACTTTTCCCAGAGTGTCTTCCTAGCATTAAGCTACAGTAGCCCATGATGATTGCTGGTTTACTAATACACCCTTGATTGAAGAGATACCCCTTCCCTGTTTCACTTTCCCCTGCTCCTCTGCACTGATTTCCTCTGAGCAGGCTCACATTTCAAACAAGGAACGTCAATGTTATTCATTGACTCTGAAAAAGCCCTGGCAACCCCAAGAAGACCAAAAGAAAGAAACATGGCTATTTCCAAGTTTTATCAATGATGGAGGGAAGGTTCCACCCAGAGTCTGCCAGAGGGAGAAGTGCAAAGGGCAGATGGGTAACAAGCTATGAATGGTATTATAATAAGTATTAATAATTCTGCTCCTTTGCCACCCAAATAACAACTTTCACTCAAATCCTTGTCTCAGAGTCTGCTTCTTAGGGACCCAAGGTAATTCGTGAAGATTGCTCAGATTTTTTCTTCTTGCAGACTGTTTTTGTTGTTGTTGTTGTTGTTGTTTTTTACTATAACTATCTCTTCTGTGATGAACATCCAAGTGTTTCAGAGGCAATACAACCTAAAGCGAGCCCCAGTATGTTAGTCATGAAGAAAGGACATTTGATGGGCTTTTCTGATGGACCCAAAGGAGAAACATGCACAAGGGACAAAATCAGAAAAAGGAACATAGCATGTTGATTCCAAGCTCTTTCTGGAGACCTCTAGACCTGGTAAACTAGTTTATACCATGTGATATCCCTGGACCATGTCTACAGTATACACAGATCACATGGCCTCTTTGTGTCCTTTACAAAGGACACTTTAAAGTTGAGACCTCTTCAAAGCAGGAAGCAACCACAGGTCTTTCTTGGCTTCCTAAACTCAAGGGGAATAAGATGACAACATTCTAAAGAGACGAAGTCAAGAGAGACGTGTCCTAGTGGAAGCCCAAACATTTGTTTAAACTTTTAGCTCATCACCCCTAAACACTGTGACTTGACCCATTTATATTTGTTCTCTTTCCTTGGTGTACACTTGAAGATGGTGACTCTATTGGTTTGCAAGAGTTGCCATAACAAAGTACCACAAACTGGGTGCCTTAAATGACAGAAATTTATTGTCTCCCAGTTCAGGAGTAAGGCGTTAACGAGGTTGGTTCCTTCTGATGGCTGTGAGGGAAGATCTCTTCCATGTCTCTCTCCTAGCTTCTGGACATTTGTTGGCAATCTTTGGTGTTCCTTGATTTAAAGATGCATGACCCAGATCTCTGCCTTTATGTTCCCGTGGTACTCTCCCAGTGTGTGTCCAAATTTCCCCTTTGTATAAGGACAACAGTCATAATGGATTAGGAGCCTAGCCTACTCCAATATGACCTTGTCATAACTTAACTAATTGTGTCTACAATGACCCTATTTCTAAATAAGATCACATTCAAGATACTGGAGGTTAAGACCTCAAAATATGATTTTTTGGGGGACACAATTCAATGCATAACAGTGACCCAGGCAAGGAGTACAGTATAATGGTTAAGAAGTAGAACTTGGAGATGAAACTAACTTGGTTGAAATTTTAAGTGTACTACTTACTTGCTCAATGATTTTGAGCAACGTATTTAATCTTTCTGAATTTTAGTTCCGTCATCTATACAATGGAGATGATAATAGCTACCTCAGAGAATTGTTGAGAGAATTAAATTCAGTTATGATTGTAAATGCAGAGTAAGTGAGAATAAATAACAATTCTTATTACTATTCATAGCCCCTTGCCCACCAGCGCTTTGCACTTTCATCTCTGGCAGAGTCTATCAGGGAAGCTCTTTGGGTCAGAGCTCTCTTTTCATTGTCAGTAAAACTTGGAAATAGTAGTGTTTCTCCCCCTTGATCTTCTTGGGGTTACCAGAACTTTTCCATTTTTAGAGTCAATTGATAACATTGATGTTCCTCACTTAATGTGTGGGCCTGCTGGGGGAAAGCCGTGCAGGCCCAGATACAGAGATGGTCTTTATAAATCGAAAAAACATACTCCACTCCCTAGTACATCCTGCTGGAAAAGAGAAACCGGTTCTCAAATTTTAGTGCTCTTCTTTGGTCAACTTTAACCTCAAAGAGATTATAAATTTTCATTATTTCATAGTACCTTTATTAACGCAGATGAACACTGTTTTTCATAGGCAGTCTTTTACTCTATGACACACAGAAGTACCTAGAATTTGCTGAATTGATAAACTATCTGTCTAAAATTGATGATCAGTAGACTTAGAGGGTCAGAGAGACACAAAGTTCCTTGAATATTAGGAGTCAAGAGGGAGATTCTTAGGCACTCAGAAAAATTGTGGAGGGGTAGAGATTTAGGGGGAAAAAAAGGAAACATTTATTAACTATCTACTCTAAACAGAACACTTGGCAACGTACAGTGGCTAATGCCTGTAGTCCCAGCACTTTGAGAGGCCAAGGCGGGCTGATTGCTTGAGCTCAGGAGTTTGAGACCAGCTTGGGCAACATGAAGATTCATCATCTCTACAAAAAATACAAAAATTAGCTGAGTATGGTGGTGCACACCTGTACTCCCAGCTACTTGGGAGTCTGAGATGGGTGGATCATTTCAGCTTCAGAGGTGGAGGTTGCAGTGAACGGAGATCATGCCACTGCACTTCAGCCTGGAGGACAGAGTGGGACCCTGTCTCAAAGAAACAAAACAAAGCAAAACAAAAACAAAACAAAACAAAAACAAACCCAAGAACACTTGGCTTAGTGTTTTTTTTTTCTTTTTTTTTAAACCAGTTTTGCCACTGTCTTGATTGGCTATCCCCTCCCCTGTCTCTCAGAGCCTGGGTTTCCTGCCTCTAGGGAAAGCCATTCACATCTTCATGAGGAGAATGGAAAGCACGGTCTCCTGGAATTTCCCCTGGTTTTTGGAATTTTTGCAGACCACCTTCCATTCACCCATGATGACCCACTGCTCCTTGCCTCTGCATTCATAGCTCTTGGGCCTTCATTTGTCTCTCTCAGTTTCTGATAAAGGGACCTTCACCGCCATTTCCTTTGATGACCCATTTTGGGCATAGTTCTTTGACTTAACTGTCCTTTCCCTCAGCTGCAAGCCTGGCCCCATGCCCAGTGATCACCCCCCTTCCTGTTCCTGCTTTAAATAAGAACTATCTGGGATTCTTACTGTGGGGACCAGTTAGATATAGCTTTACAACCATATTATGTTTAGTCCTCAAAGATACTGGGCAGTGTGCTCTAGAAAGGAGTCTATCACTGTACAAATGGGAAGATACTCTGAGTTTGGAGTCTTTTAACAAATGTTTTGATGTTCACCAGAACTTCTGAAGTTGGCATGTAACTTTGTCTAGTGAGGTCATGCTGGGCCATCTCCACTTGTTTCTTCTCTGGACACACTTTGGATAGATCCTGCAAGATGGGGAAGATGATCAAGTTAGAAAGACAACAAGGACATTTGTTCACACCAAATAACTTTATTGAATAAATCCCTTGTTGTGCATTCTTCTTAAGATGGTTGGATTCAGTGGTTTTACTGTAGCAGAAATGCTGTGGAAGAGGGGGTGGCATATGTATATTGGTGAGATATTATCACAATAATGCTGTGTAACAAACCATTCCAATAGTTAATGGCTTAAAACAATCTTTTAAAAAATATTTGTGACTTGGAAGGTCAACTACAACTTAGCTGGGATGGCATTCTGTTCCAGTCTCCAGGTTGCAGGTTGGATTCAGGCAAGCTATACATGTTTTAATCTGGGGCCCAGGCCAAAGAGGCAGTAGCTCTCTGGAGTAATTGTTCTCATCATAAATAACTAGAGTGCAAAAGAGCAGCCCAGAAATACAAATATATTTCAAGCCTCTGTTCATTTCACATGGTCCAGCCCAAAGTCAAGAGGTAGGTATCCACCCTCCATGAAGCTATAGCAAGATGGTGGATGATTCCACTACAGGAGAATGATATATTTGGACATGTATCTTCAAATAAAATTTATTTATATTTGGGTATCCAAAGTAGCCAAAATAAATGTCTATGTCATTGGAAACAGAGGAAGTGGGGAGAAAGTACGGTAAGTGAAGAGTTAGAATAGCAGCTTTACATCCTCAGGATACTAGGTATCTACAACTCTGTGTAGCTGTGTTGCTGTATGTGTTTATGTGTTGGATAAGGAAATGCAAAGAAGGACATAAAAGTTGTAAAACTGCTTTAGAGTTCACTCATTAACTTCTGAAAAGACAGACAAATGCTAAAAGTGTATAAAAGAAGTACGAGGTACACAGAATTTTTTTTTTTCATTTTGTTTGCCTAAGCAGTGTTTTTAAGGAAAAGTAGTTATCATTAGCTAAGATGTTGCAAAAATATCAACTAGAAATTTCACTTACAGCTGCTCAGTCTTTTGGGTAATTAACAAAATGGCGTAGGAGAAGAAATTAATGGTTTTGCCAATATTTGTTGGCAATTTTGACTTATTCTTCGGTAGCCCCCAATTGATAAAATTATCACTATTCAAACAAAACTTACAGATAGTCCCTATCATTGGGAAAAAAAAAAAAAAAACCTGAGAGTGTCAAAGACCCTGAGAGTGTCAGAGACAACTACTAAAAGAATGCTTGGGTTTTAATTTTGTTTTGTTTTAAATATAGCAACTTCATATGGCTCAGTGCTCTGGGATACTTTTCTTCTGCCAGCATCCCATCTGCATTCAGACTCTGCTTCTGTTTGTCCTGCCAACCACTCTGATTGTGTAGTTCACATGAGCAGCAGCATAGTCTTGAGAACCCCTGCTATACAATCTTCCTCATTTATTGTCTCAAGCCAAGATAAATTACACACTTTAGAACAAGGCCTTAACTGTAAATATTGAATGATTTTCACCTTCAAAGCACTGTGCAAGCATATGTAGTCTTATTTTGGGGTGATGATTTGCATCTCTAATCTTTTAGGACATAGTTTCTTTGTTTTTAAAATACTGTCATACCCTTTTTTATTAATCTTAATACAAAGCTGAGTTGTTTTCTATAATAGTTTTACTGACATATAATTCACATAACCATAACATTCACCCTTTTGAAGTATGCCATTCAATGTTCTTTTTTTAGTATATTCAGAGTTGTGCAATCATCATCACTATCTAATTTTAGAACATCATAACTCCAAAAAGAAACCCCATATCCATTAGGAGTTACTCCCCGTTCTGCCTCACCCATCCTATCTCTGGCCAAACCATATAGCCTATGGCCATCACTCATCTATTTTCTGTCTCTATGCTTTTACCTATTCTGAACACATCATATAAATGGACTCATATAATACATGGCCTTTTGTGGCTGACTTCTTTCATATAGCATTATGTTTTTGAGTTTCATCCATATTGTGACATGTATCAGTACCTCATTCTTTTTTATTGTTAAATTGCATTCCATTGTATGGATATACCACATTTTGGTTATTGATTTATCAGTAGATGAATATTTGGGTATATGCTATGAACATGCATGTATAAGTTTTTGTGTGAACATATTTTTCCAGTTCTTTTGGGTATGTTTCCAAGAGTGAAATGGCTAGATCATGTGATAACTTTATATTTAACATTACAAAAAAACAACTCCCAAACGTTTTTCTAAAGTGGCTGCACTATTTTACATTCCACCAGAAATGTGTGAAGGTTCCAGTTTCTCCACATCCTTGTCAACACTTGTTATTGCCTGTCCTTTCAAGTTTAGAAATCTCTAAAATGTGAAATAGTATTTCATTGTGATTTTGCTTTGCATTTCCCTGATGACTAATTATGGCAAATATGTTTTCATGTCTTTATAAGTAATTCAAATATATTATTTGAAAAAGGGCCTATTGAAATCATCTACCCACTTAAAAATCCATTTTGAGTTAATTTTTTATAAATGGTGTGAGGTAGGTGTATTAGTCCGTTTTCATGCTGCTGATAGAGACATACCTGAGACTGGAAGGAAAATGTCGTTTTAATGGACTGACAGTTCCATGTAACTGGGGAGGTCTCACAATCATGGCGAAGGCAAGGAGAGCAAGTCATGTCTTACATGGATGACAGATAGCAGGCAAAGAGAGAGAGAGAGAGCGTGTGGGCTGGGCATAGTGGCTCACGCCTGTAATCCCAGCACTTTGGGAGGCCTAGGTGGGCGGATCACCTGAGGTCAGGAGTTCGAGACCAGTCTGACCAACATGACAAAACCCTGTCTCTACTAAACTTACAAAAAATTAGCCAGGTGTGGTGGCGGGTGCCTGTAATCCCAGCTGCTTGGGAGGCTGAGGCAGGAGAATCACTTGAACCGGGAGGCAGAACTTGCAGTGAGCTGAGATTGCACCACTGCACTCCAGCCTGGGTGATAACATCGAATCTCTGTCTCAAAAAAAAAAAAAAGAGAGAGCATGTGAAGGGAAACTCCCGTTTTTAAAACTTTCAGATCTTGTGAGACTTATTTACTATCATGGGAACAGCATGGGAAAGACCCTCCCTGCTGATTCAATTATCTCCCACTGGGCCCCTCCCACAACACGTGGGAATTATGAGAGCTACAAGATGAGATTTGGGTGGGGACACAGAGCCAAACCCTATCAGTAGGGGTCTGTCTTTATTCTTTTGCATATTGATATCCAGTGTCTCAGCACAATTTGTTGGAAAGACTGTTGTTTCCCCATCAAATTGTTTTGGCACATGTGTCAAAAATCAATTAATCATAAATATGAAGGTTTATTTGTAGAATCTCAATTCCATTTCAATGATCTATATGTTTATTCTTATGCCAGTACCACACCATTTTGATTACTATAATTTTACAGTTTTGAAATTGGGAAATGTGAGTCCTCCCACTCTAAGAATGGAACTTCTACAGGGAGCTTCCAGATAGGTCAAATAGCGACAATTATCTGGGGATAGAGCTTCTGGAGGAACTCCATGCCTGTTCTGTACCTTCCAGTGTCTATTAGGCTTCTGGGTTTCACAGCTATTATGGTTGTGAAGCTATTGGTTTTCACAGTAATTGTGGAGCCAGGGAGAAGGGAATGGGATGAGATCAAGCCACAAAGCTTCTAATTCTTACTAAGATTCAGCCATTTTTTCTTGAAATTTTCCTGAATTTTTACAAGCTTTTGGTTGATTTCCAGAGCTCTGAAAAGTTGATTTTGCCAGTTTTGCCAGTGTTCTGATTGCTTTATGGAAGAGCAGATTTTTGGAGGTCCTTATCCATCATCCTCGAAGTGCTACTTTTATGTTATTTTTAAAGAGATCCATGTGATAGATGGGAGCAGGAGACTAGGACTATAGGGCACCTACAATTCCAAGTTATATTGTCAGTGTTACATGTAATAGATAAATATGTTGATACAGGGTGTACATGATGTCAGAAACTACTTGGGTGTTTACACTTAGTTGTACAACAAAAGCCAAAGTCAGTGAAATAATCATTTCTTGAGTAGCTGCTATGATGAGATAAGCACTGTACCATAGAGAAAAACAAAGATGAGTAAAACTGTATTATTTAAGATTCTCTCT
Organism: Rhinopithecus bieti; assembly: GCF_001698545.2. Lineage (NCBI taxonomy): Eukaryota > Metazoa > Chordata > Mammalia > Primates > Cercopithecidae > Rhinopithecus > Rhinopithecus bieti. The sequence continues at coordinate 755,717 of NW_016803028.1, read as the reverse complement.
GTAGAAGCAAACATAAACCTAGCTTGAACTTGTGTAAGCAAAAGAAAGACCTTTATAGGAAGAATTTTGGGGTGCCTTATGTAATCAAAGCCAAGATTGGACAACCAGTCTTTGGGTAGTATGGCAATAAGGCTTTGAGATGGAGCCTCATATACTGGAACCAGGGCTTAGAAACCTCCAGTACTCTCTGTCTTCCTCTCATCTCTGTTCTCTCTCTGAAGCTTCATTCCCTGGCATCGTGGGACAGTCTCCTTCATCTGACAGGAATGATGGCAGTGGCAGATTTCATCATTGATCCCAATTCTTCATCCTTCCAAGGATCCACATCCTTTGCCATGTGATTTTGCAGTTCCTCTCACTGAAGGGGTAGAATGTATTCTGCATCCTTGACTTTGGGAATAGTCATGTGACTTGGTTTAGCCAGTTGAATTAGGTATAAGTGACAGTTCTGTTAAGAACTGTAAATGTTATGAGATTTTATCCTACTTATAAATATTCAGTTAGCATGCCACCATGTTATGGATGTAGGCAGAAGACATGAGATTCCTGTGACAGAAACAAAGGACTCTATTACTTATGACACAGCAAGCAGCATGAGCTTCATGTTTGCATCAATTCTCCTTGCCTTTCACCAAATTGCATTAGGATGATGTGGAGGGACCCAGGTGGATGATGCATTTGCAGTATGTGTGTCAAGCTGAAGAACCCTGAGCTTAGGGAACCCAAATCTTTTATAATGGACAGTAAGCCTGTCTGACCTTTGTCCCAGGGGGAGATATTATCTTAATTATACTAACAATAAGCTTGTCTGCCTTTTGCTTTAGGGGGAGACACTATCAAATCTCCTTGATCTGGAGGGTGACAATATCCCTATCTTCCAGGGCCATTTGCTATACAAAGTTTGAAACAAGGTAAAATCAATACCTTGCTAGCAGGATGTACAGAAATGTGAGAGACCCATGGAGAATTGTCTAACAACAAATTCAAGTGCCTAAGCTTAGATCTTGAGATGCCTCACATGCTTCCACTTGCTTTCTTTCTCTTCCACCTGCCTCTATGGGAAAAACATTCCATGGCTAGCACATTTATCCCAGCAGGAGGATAAAAGACATGTGGAACAGAACTTCCCACATGAGCCTAGCCGGAAGCAACTGATTCTCAAATGACTCAAGGAAGCATGAACCAAATGAATGCTTCTGGTACAAAGTTCTTGTGGTTGTTTGTTATGCAGCAGTATCTACTGATGCAATGACCCCTGATGGCAACTCGGTTTTCCATTTTGTGTCTTCCATCACCCAAGAATGACAGTCACGAGTAGTTTCTGGTTCTGGTAAAGACCTCTGATTGGCTCATCCCTAAATGTAAATTAACAAGTTAGCAGCCAGGCGTGGTGGCACACGCCTGTAATCCCAGAACTTTGGGAGGCTGAGGTGGGTGGATTGCCTGAGATCAGGAGTTCAAGACCAGCCTGGCCAACAGGGAGAAACCTTGTCTCTACTAAAAAATACAAGAAAAAATAATTAGCCAGGCATGGTGGCACATACCTGTAATCCCAGCTACTTGGGAGGCTGAGGCAGGAGAATCACTTGAACTCGGGAAGTGGAGGTTTCAGTGAACTGAGATTGCGCTGCTGCACTCTAGCCTGGGCAACAGAGCAAGACTTCATCTCAAAAATCAAAACCAAAAACAAACAAGTTAGCCTAATTGGGCATGGTGGCTCGTATCTGTAATCCCAGCACTTTGGGAGGCCAATTGGAATCAGTTGAGGCCAGAAATTTGAGACCAGCCTGGGCAACATAGTGAAACCTCATCTCTACCAAAAAAAAAAATTAATGTAACAAATTCAATAGCATATCTATACACCAGTAATATTCAAGCTGAGAGCCAGGCCAGGCAAATCCCATTTAAAATAAGAACACAGTGCCACAATACAAGAGCCACACACATGCAAAATACCTAGGAATACATCTAACTAAGGAGGTGAAAGATCTCTACAAGAAGAACTATAAAACATCACTGAAAAAAACATAGATGACACAAACAAGTAGAAAAGAATTCCATGCTCATTGATTGGAAGAATCAATATTGTTAAAATGCCTATATTGCCCAAAGCAATCAATAAAATTTAATGCTACTCTTATCAAACTACCAATGTCATTTTTCACAGAATTAGACAAAGCTATTCTAAAATTAATATGGAACCAAAAAAGAGCCTGAATAGCCAAAGCGATCCTAAGCAAAAAGAACAAAGCCAGAGACATCACATTATCTGACTTCAAACTATACCATAAGGCTGTAGTAACCAAAACAGCATGGTAGTGGTACAAAAACAGACATATAGACCAATGGAACAGAACATAGAACCCAGAAATAAAGACACACACCTATGGCCATCTGATCTTTGACAAAGTTGACAGAAATAAGCAATGGTGAGAGGGCTCCCTATTCAATAAGTGGTGCTGGGGAAACTGGTCAATACGCAAAAGAATGAAACTGGACCCTACTACTCACCATACATAAAAATTAACTCAAGATGGATTAAATATTTAGATGTAAGACTTCAAACTATAAGAATCCTAGAAGGAAGCCTAGGAAACACCATTGTGGACATCAGGCTTGGGAAAGAACTTATGACTAAGTCCTCAAAAGCAATTGCAACAAAAACAAAAATTGACAAGTGGGACCTAATTAAACTAAAGAGCTTCTGCACAGCAAAAGTAACTATCAACAGAGTAAGTGGACAGCCTACAGAATGGGAGAAGATATCGGCAAACTATGCATCTGACAGAGGTCTAATACCCAGACTCTATAAGGAACTTAACCAATTCAACAAGCAAAAAAACAAGTAATTCCATTAAAAAGTGGGCAAAAGACATGGACACTTCTCCAGAGAATTATGCAATTGGCCAAAAAACATGAAAAAATGCTCAACATCAGTAATCATCAGACAGATGCAAATTAAAACCACAATGAGATACCATCTCACACCAGTCAAAATGGCCATTACTAAAAAGTAAAAAAACAGATGCTCGCGAGGCTGCAGAGAAATGAAATTGCTTATACTCTGCTGGTGGGAATGCAAATTAGTTCAGCGACTGTGGAAAGCCGTTTGAAGATTTCTCAAATAACTTAAGACAGGACTACCATTTGACCTAGGAATTCCATTACTGGGTATATGATCATTTTACCAAAAGACACATGCACTTGTACGTTCATTGCAGCACTATTCGCAATAGCGAAAACAAGGAATCAGCCTAGGTGCCCATTAATGGTGGATTGGGTAAAGAAAATGTATACACCATAGAAAACTATGCAGCCATAAAAACAATGTAATCATGTCATTTGCAGCAACATGGATACAGCTACAGGCCATTATCCTAAGCAAGTTAATGCAGGAAAAGAAAATCAGATACCACAGATTCTCACTTATAAGTGGAAGCTAAACATTGGATACTCATGGACATAAAAATGGCAACAATAGATACTGGAAACTACTAGAAGGTAGGGGAGGGGAATGCTGAAAAACTGGTACTATGCTTGCTACTTGGGGATGGGATCATTCATATCCCAAACCTCAGCCCCACGAAATATGCCCTTGTAACAAATCTGCCCCGTACCCCCGATTCTAAAACAAAAGTTGAATTATAAAAATGGAGAAATGAATAAACAAATAGAAAAAATATTAGCTAGGCCTGGTGGTGTATGCCTGAAGTCCCGGCTACTAGAAAGAGTGAGGTGGGAGGATTACTTTAGGCCAGGAGTTTGAGGCTGCAGTGAGCTAAGATTGCCCAATTGCACTCCAGCCTGGATGATAGAGCAAGATCTTATCTGTTCAAACAAACTTACCTCAGTTAGCCTGCTACAGTTTCGTGGCAGTAAGCCAATAAAATGTGCTAATGTAGTCACAGGAAAACATAGTCAATTCTGTCATCACTATCACCATGTGAATGAGTAAGGGACAATTCCTAGGGAAGGAAAGAGGTGCTGGGCATCTAATATAGGCATTCATGGTGTAGGAGGGACAATGAGATGCTATTCAAATAGAGTGCAGTTGAGTTCTAGACATGTTATGCTAATTCAATCATTCCTGTGTATTTGTGTTTGTGTGTGTGTGTTGGGGGCCGTATGGGGAGGTGGTATGAAAGGCATGAATCTGCTGTTGACTCAGCCTCAATTCCAAGTCATCACTCCAAAGGTTAAGTCATTTGCTACACTAAGTATGATTCTAGGTATTTTTGGAACATCTATTTTATAATATATAATGGCATACATTACATATTTACTCATGCTTCTTCCTGTATAGGATTGGATTTCAAAATCATATATACTGTCCTTTATGGAAAATTTTGGAAATTTTTAAGTGTAATTGGCTTGTCCCTTTTCATACCTTCATAAACTCCTTCTCCAGAAATTAGATGTTTCTTAGAAAAGGGGAGAGGGCTGGGCACGGTGACTTGTATCTGTAATCCCAGCTACACTGGAGGTTGAGATAGGAGGATTGCTTGAGGCCAGGAGTTTCAGACCAGCCTGGGCAACATAACGAGATCCCATCTCTGAAAGAAAAAGAAGAAAGAAAGAAAGATGAAAGAAGGAAGGAAGGAAGGAAAAAAGAAGGAAAGGAAGGAAGGAAGGAAGGAGGGAAGGAAGGAAGGCAAAGAAAGAGGCAGGGGAAAGAACCTGAATAGGCAAAAATTGTTTTATCATCTCATAGAATAGATGCTTGAAGTAGAAATTAGGTACAGTTTTGAAAAATTAAG